>NW_007930909.1:42731-51310 GCF_000280675.1 Beauveria bassiana ARSEF 2860
TAAATGGCTGGCTTAAGACGGTGATCTCGGCGATAAGGGTTCGGAATATCTGCTCCTCTGTCTTATCCTGCTTGTAGTACGTTTTGAAGGCAAAACTCGTGTTCAGGTTCACAAGAGTCTGATGGATCCTGGAAGTTCCACCAGCGCCTATATCTCCGCTTGCATCCCAGGCAATGGGTAGAAATTCAATTTCCAACGCCTGAACCGTGGCGAGAAAGGATAGGAAATTAAATCTGTCTGGCTCCGCCTCGACATCAGACACCTCCGCACCCGATGTAGATTGCCAATGCAAATCATAAGAGGCTCTATAGTAGGATGGCATTGTTTATGGTGGTAGCAACAATTTTGCCGGTGGTACTTCAAGTGTCAGGCTTCGTAAGTTGTAGGACTAGGCGATAAAATTCATTGTAGAGAACAGAGTGCCAGTATGTAGGGCGTCGGGCAGGCATTGGGCTCCATTGGCAGCAGACACGTAAGTCAACCACGTGACAAGTACCACGGGACTCAGTAAGGGTTACCACATTATAGAGTGCTCATTGCTTGTACGGCGCAGTAAATATACCGTATAGCTAGAAACTAGTTGCTCTATTGAATACTGTTCTGTTTAACAGGCTCTTCACACTATTCCATCACTGCAATTCGATCTATGACCGCCATTTTGAACCACCTACATCAGGACGCCCAACTACTTATACCCGTAGCTGAATACTGCACCGCGGGTTCTCGAAAAATGCTGATAGCCGCACTTTTTATGTGTGGGCAATGACTAATGACAAAGGGGAGTTCCATTTGTATTATAGCTAGAAAAGACAATGCATATTTGACAAAAAAAAGGCTTTGCCCTGATGACTCACGTCAGCGCATCTGACTATCCACTTCCCATCACAATCTAGCCCTAGGTAGACCTTTCTCTAGAATGAAAAGGAACAACGCAGTAACCACCAAGAGTGGAATTGTAATTGCGAAATAAAGACCAACATATGATCTGTTACCAGAACCGCCGAATACCGTAGAGCTAAAGATTGACTGTCTCAATTATTAGTTACACCTCCACGTGGCAATCTCTAGATACACTGACGGCTATGAGTGATGCTGGAAGGAACATCGTTGCTGTTTGAGCAAGGATCTTGACAATAGTAGCATCTTTGACACCCTCGCTCGAGAGCTTCAGTAGATTGGTCGTATCCTGGCAGGTTTGTTGAGATTGCAGCTGCAGGCTAACGATGCTAGTATGCATGATAGCTACGGAAGCCTGCAGCTTATCGTTCGCTCGACTTCGTAGTATTGCGTAAAGCTATCGTGACTTTAGTCAAAAGGCAAGAACTTCGGGGCTCGAATACACCGTACCAATTGTGTCGTCATAGATGATGTCCTTGCCAAATTAACCAATTCATTGTAATGATGTTGCAGGTCTGCTTTGAGCATCTCTAGCGTATTTACCGTACCACAGTCGCATTGCCCCGACAACCCTTTGTGTAACACGATATGCAGGTCAGCACATTTGGATAGTACGTCTCGCTGCCCTGTGATTATGGTCTTCGCCAGTGAGAGCGTGTCGCTCAGCGATGCCAGCTTCTGGATGTCTTTGAAGAGAATAGCATAGTCGTCCAAGCAAACTGTATCGACAGAAGATGAGTATGCTTTTTCCTCCTATTGCTGGTTGGTCAGAAGGAAAGAGCTGGACGAAATTAGTCTCATCTTACAAGTGTCAACACCGTTTGGCGCAGCGATTTAATATATGGCCCCCAGTTCCTTGTCGCTGCGGACAAAATGAATAAGTGCGGTTGAAGAGACAATACATCACAATGATGGTTCGCTTCAACGCTCTCGGCTTTGAGTGCCTTCGATACGCGGTCTGTCACGTAGTTGGAGTAGTTGAGCAGAAACCATACTGATTGCTGGCTTGATAACCGTTTCTGATACACGCCGGTCTGCCTGAGGGACCATGGATTACCGCGCTGCCGTCCATTAAGCTCGAAATAGCGAATATTGTAACAGAATTCTTTTTACCCTGTCAATATAGCATAGCCACCAAAACATCTCTGGCACCAACCCACCGTAAATGGAGGACGGCTCGACGCGATAGTATAGGCAGTCTTTTGTCCGTTGCTTGTCATTCGTTTTCGCGCCGAAGGCAGGAACAAGACGCAGGAATGGAGTGAATATCTGCAAATCAGCTAGTACTGTTCGAAATGCTGGTTCAGTGATAGAGAGTTGACTCCACGAGAAGGCTGAATGCGCGATGCTGCAATAAGTCAGTGTATGAAGATTTTCGGAGGCGTTTGGTACCCACAAGATCAAATGCTGCCATCTGCTTCCCCGCAAAAACTTCCGCGCTACCATTAGCTTGGTCGCAGACAATGGAAACAGTCGAGGGCGTCCTCACCTGTTGAATTCCTTTCGTTACAATGTCGCCACTTGTTACAAAATACTGCCGGGGAGGCGTTTGTGCAAGCCCTTCTCGATGTTAACTGTTAACCCATGTGGAAGATTTTGCGGATCCGTTACTCACCATTATCTTGTGCCGAACATAGAACATCAACACCACCTCCCGCAGTCTGAAACAATGTAGACGACTCTTTACGTAGCACGTCATACCAGAAATCTCGGTCCTCTCCGCTTGGCATGTAACAGTCTGTATTTATTAAACATGTCTCGCCCATGGAACGGTTATCCTTGCATTTAATGGGTTCCATTAGGATGAAGAGCCTGGATGATGGCGAAGTGCGCGACTGGGGTGGCGAGCAGACGACCTGAAGCAATATAATAGCCAGCACCTCACAATGGGGTAAAAACATGTGGCAAATCCGGGTTAGCCACGTGCCGTTAGATGAGAAGTGAGGCGGTGTGACGTGGAGGACAACTATTGGTGTTTGCTGCGGGGTTAGGCCGCCTCCATAATGGGCGGGGTTTGGCTCGATCTTTGTGCTGGGAGCCTGACTATGAAATAACCCGACAAAGTCTGTGATTTATCGCGCGCAATTCTGTTTCCATTTTTCTGAGATTCACAGCATGGCACCACAGACGATTGCAAATCGTTACATTAAGCTTGAAGACCTACGAAGTCTGCTTTTTAGAAAATTTGGCGCGGGCAATTTCACAATTCAAGTAGGCCTGCACCGCTACAAGGAGTATTCTGTTACTGACCTTGACGCCTTCCGATATAGGAGAATGATGAAGACTACAAAATAAGCGTGCCTATTCTTTTGACAGACGTGCGTACCTGATATGAAACCGCGAAGCGAAAATCTGTACTCACATAACTAGAGCGAGATCCAGTCTATTCAAGCCATATGAATTTTGAGACCATATAATAATCTATACAGTGGGTTACTCGGATAAATTCATTGAAATACGTGAGTGTGCTACTGACGAGACTGCAGCCAGTATGGAGGAGCTTAAAGACGGCATAGACCGTATATATTTTGGAAACGAAAACTTTGAAGGCGACCATTTCGTCCCGGAAGCCGCGCTGCTCGATCTTGTCTGCGAGTCGCTTGTCAAACAGTCGCTACTTGAGATCCAGACCCCGGCCCAGGAAATTGTATACTTAACCGACTCTATTTTGCGAGGAGCGCGAAAATGTTTCGCGATTTTAGTCCTGATTGGCCGCAGCGCAGCTATTTCCCGCTTCTTCCAGCGTGACTTTTTGCAACGATCTTGTCCTGATGACCGGCTACCATACACCTCAGAAACACTACAAAGAATATTCGAGAAAGAGACGACATGTCTAACGGTTAAGCGATTTCTTGAAAAGCAATGGATGTTCGTTATTCCCGTCTTACAGCCGCACATGATCTCGCGTACGCTCGACAAAGGAATTATACTTCCTTTCCTCAGCGAAGAGGCTGCTGGTCGTGGATCAATGGGTACCGCCTGGAAGATGAAACTGCACCCCGATTGCCATCAGCTGCCGTTGGACGGGGACATAGTCAGTACTTGAATCCACCATGATGACAGAAATAACAGTATCTCTGATATGAATACTATGTTGTAGGTTATACGAAAGCAAATCGAATGTGGAAGAGACGGTGACATGGCCATCTTCGAAAAAGAACTGGAAAATCTGTCCCTTCTTACCCATTTGAACCACCCGAACATCGTTCAGTTGTATTGCTCTTATATGTACAGGGACAGATATAATCTTATATTTGCTTTTGCCGATGGTGGATCGCTAACAGATCTTTTGAACGGAAAAGACGACACAAAAGGGCCAGAGGGTTCACAATTGTGGCTGGCATTTGCAAACCTAGCTTCGGCGATTGACGCATTGCACAACTTCACCTCGGAACTCCTTGATCTCAACTTGTCCGGATGCCACCACGATCTTGCTCCTCGGAATATCTTGATCCATGGCAAGACATTCCTACTTGCGGACTTTGGCCTATCCAGTTTTAGGAGCGCAGACGAAGATTCTTTGACTACTTTCAAAGAAGTTCGTGGCTCTTACGTAGCGCCAGAGTGCCAAACCTTGGATGACAACCAAATCAAGTCTGAAAAGGTTAACAGAGCTAGCGACATATGGTCTTTTGGCTGTATTCTCTCGGAAGTACTGACACATAGTATACTAGGGCCTAACGGCGTGGAGCAGTTTCGATCCAAGAGGAAAGTTCAAGTAGCCTCTGGCATTGAATGGTTTCGTTTTCATTGTGGGCCGGGCAGGCCAAACCCTGGAGTAGAGTGTTGGCTGGAAAACTTACAAGCAGATGCCGGGCCAGTCTCTGCACGGTTGGTTGATTTGGTTCGCGAGATGCTTTCAATAGAACCGAGCCAACGCCCTAACTCGGCCCGAGTATTGACCATACTCCGCGCCATATCGATCCTATCTTTTGCTAGCGCTGTTAACGCAGCCCTGGACAATTTTCCCGATACGACCCGCAAAAGTATCGATCGCATGCTAGATGAAATGCGGTTCCGCAGCTGGTACTTCGCATTTCACCGACTGCTCGATGAATTACACCAAAGCAAGCTCGACAAGCTTGAACTCGACTTTTCCAAGACAATCCAAGCGTTAGAAGAGCTACACTACATCTCGGAAGGTAGCATAGGCGCAGGGCAACCACGGCGACGAACTTTTCTTCAATATTATCACTCGAGATTACTTGAGGCGCTTCCACCACACTATCGCTCTTTTGCCAAGGAGCGAATGGTGGAGCTTGTCTTGGAGAGCGAAGATGTCACACAATTACACGGGCTGTCCGAGGCAGTCACCGACGCAGGTGACGAAGACATCGGGACTTTAGTAGCGGTCAAGCGCCTCACCATCATGTCTAATGACGGCTCTCTAATCGAGGATAAGGATCTAATCCTGGACGAAAACGATGTCAATTTGAGCGTTGATATTGACATCCACAGCTGCGCAGTGCTGCAGAACACGTCCGATAAGGTACTGGTCGAGTGGCTGCGATACAGGGATGTGTGGGCCGACGAAGAGATCGGAAAGGAGCTTCGCCGCCGATTATCATCTGTAGTCAGCCTGCTCCACGCTGAAAGCACAGCGAGGATTCCTGGCAGCCTATTTTGCAAAGGCATATTCCATGATCCTTCACGCCATGCTTTTGGCGTTGTCTACGATATTCCAAATACGGGAATGCCAGTTACCTTGCACCAGCTACTCAAGGCACCTAAAGGCATGTATCGTCCTCTCCTTGAGCAGCGGTTTCGCCTGGCTGCGGACATTTGCCGGTGTATTTACAAATTTCACCAAGTGGGACGGCTGCATCGTAATCTCCACTCGATGAATGTGCTATTCTTCCCACGGGAAAAGACTGAAAACGCCAAATGGGCTACAGAACCGCGGATTCTGGGTTTCGCCAGCAGCCGCGAAAACGACTCTGATGCTTTCACATGTGGACCAGATGATATCGGTCAACTCCGGAACTACCAACATCCGGAGTATCTTGCCCACAGGGACCGCTACCGAGAGGAGTTTGATTACTATTCCGTGGGTATGATCCTACTGGAAATCGGTCTCTGGAATACACTTTCGAAGATTACCGAGTCACCGCGTTTCCAGAACACATCAGACGAGAAGTTCTGCACGGAAGTTATCAGGAGTAGAGTCTCCCAACTTGGCGTCGCGATGGGAACAAGCTATATGGAAGCAGCCCTCGCATGTGTGGAGGGAGGAATTTCAGACGGGCCTGGGCCGTCGCTGTGGGTAGAGCGCCGTGGATGTAGGTGGTTTAAAATGGCAGTTATAGACCGAATTCCGGTGATGAAATAGCACAAATGGTCTTTCCAGACGGAGAAGTATTCAATAAAACAACTATTGCTACTTATACCTATATTACGGCGCCGCACAAGCAAGTACTCATGATTATGGCAAACTTTGCTGAGTGTCATCAGCTTTCGACTGCCGTGTCCTCAGTCCCTTGATATATGTCACGTGGCCGACTGCCGGCCTGTCCAATAGGAGCCCAACATATGCCCAACTCGTCACTGGCAACGTGTTCGCTGCAAAGAACTTTATCGCCCAATTTTGCAACCACTGATACCTTACGCTTTAAGTGCCACTTATAGAATTGTTGTTACCCACTATAAACAATGTCTTCCGACTTCAGAGACTCTTATTGGTTGCATTGGCAGTCTGCATCAGGTGCGGAGATATCTAAAATCGAGGCCGATCCAGACCGATTCAATTTCCTGTCCTTTCTCGCCACGGCCCAGGCGTTAGAAATTGAATTTCTACCCATTGCCTGGGATGCAAGCGGAGCGATTGGCACCGGTGGAACGGCTAGCATTCATCAGACACCTGTAAACCTGGACACAAGTTTTGCCTTCAAAACCTACCGCAAACAGCACAAGACAGAGGAGCAGATATTCCGAACGCTGATCGCCGAGATCACCATCTTATGCCAGCCATTCATACGGGAGCATGCCAACATCGCGCAGCTACATGGGATCTGCTGGGACATCTCTCTTGACAACGACAAGCCATGGCCGGTTCTAGTCTTTGAGAAATCGCATCTAGGGGACTCATATCACTTCGTGAGGCATGGGGGGCAGGATATGACACCCGAAGAGCGACTCTCGCTTTGTGTGGATATCGGAAGAGCGATCATCGACATGCATTCAAAGCGTAAGCCTGGCCCCACTATCGAAAGATGAGTCGCGCTAAAACAGACTGAAGACATTGTACATGGGGATTTGAAGCCAGAGAATATCCTAGTCTTCAAAGACAATATCGGTAGCAAAAGATACAGCGCAAGGGCCATAGACTTCGGCTACTCTACAAAATACGCCTATGAAGACCAGTCGCTCATTCTGCCGATATCGGAGCCGTGGAATGCGCCAGAAAACAGCGGTCGGGTTCATCGGTGGACCCCCAAGCAGGCCGTGAAAGCGGACCTGTTTTGTTTTGGTGTGCTGTGCGTCTGGCTGCTCTTCGAGCCGCTCCTCCGCGGAACAGCAGCATTATCTCAGAGTGTAGAGGGGTCTATCG
The DNA here is from genome assembly GCF_000280675.1 of Beauveria bassiana ARSEF 2860. NCBI lineage: Eukaryota > Fungi > Ascomycota > Sordariomycetes > Hypocreales > Cordycipitaceae > Beauveria > Beauveria bassiana. The sequence goes on from NW_007930909.1 coordinate 50,176, forward strand.
ACACGCTGCGATGGATGAAGGGGAAACTTCTAATATATGCTCAGCAACTGTTAAAGTCGGAGACAGTCTTGGGAGCCGATATAAAGACAGCTATAAGCGAATTCTTTAATTCGAGTTTAAGTCAGGATCCAGAGAGCCGAGAAATCGATTGCATACAGCGGTTTCTCTCGAAGTTAGACCCGCAATGGTAAGCTTCCCCGCTTAGGCAATTCCAAAGCTAACAACGGAGAAGGAAAAATGGCCAGGCAACGGCCGTAACGAATTCTGATCCTTGTGATCTGAGCAATCCTAGCCATCGTTTTGATGTAAAGTCCAGTTATCCTATTAGACAACCCCCCCTCTAACGTCTTGTAGATAAACAAATCGATTTACGACTTCTATCAGTGTGACTATCGAGTTCGGTCGCATATAGCTCGGTGCCTCCTAAACAAGAGTCCTCGATCGGCAGCTTGTGATCTACAGACAGCCCTTTGTTATTACCTTGGCTTTGGTGTGATGAGAGATGAGGATAGGGCTTGGCAACTTTTGCGGCAAAGCAGCCACGAGCTCCAGACTATGCAGGATATAATTACTCATCCGCACCAAATCAGCGGCTCATTCAGATCCTCTCTAATATCCAATCTGACGGTAAGAGGGCAAATGCCTGCGTCAGACTTCGGCTATATCTACCTTAACCAGGGAAGAATGGGCGAAGCAGAAGCGCAGCTTACACGGGACATGGATAATTTGACAAGCGTTTATACTGCCGAGCACGACCTTGCAATTCTGTCAAGAATTATGTTAACAGACCTTTACATATTTCAAGGACGATGGGAAGAGGCTGAGAAGCTCCAGGTGCAGGTGATGGAAACAATGAAGCCGACGCTTGGGGAAGATCATCCTGACACGCTGACCAGCATGGTTGAACTGGCATTGACATACAGGAACCAGGGCCGGCTGGAGGAGGCAGAGACGCTTCAGCTGCATCTGATGGAGATGCGCAAGACAAAGCTTGGAGAAGACCATCCTGACACGCTAGCTGGCATGGCCAACCTGGCATCGACATATAGAAGCCAGGGCCGATGGGATGAGGCAGAGAAGCTTGAGGTGCAGGTGATGGAGAGAAGAACGATGAGGCTTGGAGCGGACCATCCCG
>NW_007930910.1:0-23488 GCF_000280675.1 Beauveria bassiana ARSEF 2860
GGACACGTTCATTTTCGCCCAGAGGCGTTTCTTCGTTGGTGTCGCTTGCTGAAAGTTCCAGTCGATGGCCACCTCCACGGGAAAGTGATCTGAGTCACAGTCCAAATGCTTGGCAATCTTGCAGTGAATTGTGCGCGATGCCAAATCTCCGTTGCGAATGTCAAGTCAATTGTTGAGTCTCCATCTTTCCATCGATGCGTGACGGTGCCTGGCACTGTGAGGAGCTGAAGCTGGAAGGTTTCCACGATTGTTAACAGCTCTTCTGCTCTCGATCTTGCCACCCCTCGCTGGTGTCGCGCTGACCACAGCGGGTGATGCAAGTTAAAGTCACCAAGAACAATCGATTCGTGATCTTGACCCAGTCCGTCCAGGGCATTTGCCAAGGTTGACAGTGTGGCTGTTCCCACCTCGTTGTACACATTCCATATGTGAATTGGTTTGTCATTGTCAGGGCTGCGGATGGTGAGGGATATGATGTCTGCTGAAATATAGGACACCTGCCACGTGCTAGGGCTGGTGCGCTTATTGATGTAGAGGCACGCTCTCGTCGCCGGGTTGTCGAGGTACATGAGCTGGAAGTGCGTTTTCAGCGGGTGGTACGATGTGTTGATAAAATGGTTGCGCCAGGGTTCTTGGATCGCTATGATGTCGTACTCTGCGATCCTCCTGTTCTGGAAGAGGCTTGCGAGAACGACGTCCCCGGATTTCCTGACGTTGTACTGTAAGATGCGTAGCGTGCGATGTCCTACCATGCGAGTCGTGTTTCGCTGGTACTATCTGTGACGGACTGGCTCCTGGTGATTCGAGCTGCTGGTTGGCGTGGGGGTGACTCCGTGTGGCGTCTGCGTGTCCAGGCCGGTGTCGTGGCTCCCCAACGATTCCGCTTTTCCACAACGATGGAGACGCCTTTGCGCTCGTATTTCTTTCTCATGTGCTTTCGCAGCTCAGCCGTCGTTTCAAAATCCTTCCCACAGTACGTGCATGCCTTCATGCAGCGGGCAATCGTCAGTTCAGCGTTGTGCGTAGGCCAGTTGCTATAGATCTCTTGATGCTCAGCGCAGGTACACGCTTTATAAATCTGGCCCTGAGCCGTGCGAGTGTCTGTCACCACGGATGTGAGTGGGGAGGAATCATCTTCAGCCTCGTCCAACCAGTTGTTGTCTAAGCCAATTCGCCGCAGCCAGTCGTCTGCTTCCCGTGTAGAGAAACCGAGAGTTCGTTTGTTTTATTCATAGACTGTCCCAGCCGCCTCGTGGCAGCTATGCAGCGTACGGCTATTAATACAGGTGCTCCCAAGTTCCGGGGGGTCTGTCTCTCCTACAGGAAGCTAAGCTTGCCAGGCGGTTCCTGCAAAAGAGACTTTTCCCTGTCAATCGACGGGATCTATAGTTGCCCTCTACCAATAGCTATTCTGCATGTTCTGTGTCTCTGACTTGTCAGGCCCTTCCCGGCCTTCCTGAGCTTCTGTATAACCAAAACCACTCGTCTGCGCCGTGTTTTATAAGTACTGTAGACAAGGCCGACTGGATACACCCAGAGAGCCCGTCCTGATGTTGCTTTGTTTTTTATACTGCTACCTCTGGGGTGCCGAGCGCACGGCTGCCTTGAGGTAGTCTTTTGATTGTGTGCGCTGCATGAAGTGTGGATGTTCTTGTATGAAAGTACATGAAGTGTAAGGGGCATGCTCGTTGATATTTCTCGGGGCTGTGCTTGCTCACGGCAACCTAGATAACATCAGCAGCTGGACGCGTCGCAAATGTGTCCTTTGCATAAATGGTGTGCTAGGATGTAGGCCAGCTGTGCTAGTTGCAGTATGTAAGGTGCCTTGAACAGGAAAACTGAGCTGTTGGTGGTGTTTGTAAACGAGAAGAAAGTAAAAGAAAGAAAACAAAAAGAAAAGAGAAGAAAAAAAAAATAGAAACAAAATTTAGGCAAGATTGCCCGTTCCATTTCACGTCTCCTTCGTGTACTTGTCAACCTCTGATACCGTAGACGATTGTCGGCAGGACGAATGGAGCAACCAAATCCATTCTCCATCGTGGGGCATACTGGAGCAGGGTCATCACTCCCCTAACAGTACTGTGGCTGTAATATGTGGTGTCTCGTGAGGTCCAGATAGTTGATTTTCGACGGCTTTGACGCGTCATTGACGGAGAATAATGCTGTTCTTGGATATGTATTCTGTGTTGGTGTTGGCGGCGTTCGTACCCGTCGCTCCGATTACGCGTCTCCATCGCGTCTTTCACGACCGTACGATGCCGTAAACTCTTGTCGGGCAAGAAAACGAGTCGCCAAGCTCATTTTCCATCGAATGGCGTACGCGATCAGGGTCGACACTCCCTCCCACGTGCTGTGGCTGTAATGTTTTGTAGTCGGACATTGGCATGTTGACGCGTCGTCGAACGGCGGGTTCCTGTAATGTCGCCGCGGCTCGCTCCCAGAGGCCCAAAGACAACCAAGCAGTCTCTTTAAAGGTTCTGGAGGATTTTCCGCGTGAATTGTCGCCGGAATCAGCTCTGCAATGGAATATGAACTCTCCAAAGTTCTTCCATTGTGCTGTTACCGTCGCGATAGTGGTCCATAGTAAAGGTGTAGCAATGTCACCTGTAAACGCGTCGCCCCACTAACAGGTGCTAACAGCACCAAGTGGGGAAAATTGTTTACAGGAGAGTTTCAAAAATGTACAGCACCCGGTGTTCGCTGGTCGTCACCGACCCAACTACTAATCTGGCGCTCAAGCGATTATCTATCGGAGATCGGACGGGACGTTTTCCCCCAAGGAACGACAATTAGCCGGCCTTACTCCGAGGCCCACTATAGTCCCGTTACCGTCCGGAACGGTTTGCTCGAAGAGCCCAGGCAACACCTCCGGGGCCGGCGCCGGTCTACAGAATCGACAGCACCTTAGCGCCGGACCCCCCTCTGCTCTGGGACACGGCCATGGGGGCCAACACACCCCCCTCCGCCAGTTGCTCTGCATTGCTGGCGCCTGCAAGCAGGGGGCCACGGAACGTGACGAGTGGCACGGCCACCTCTCTCTAAATAGGCATGCGCCCCCTCGTCCCCTCCTGGTGTGCGCGCCTTTTTTCTTTCCCAGTTCTTATTCCTGTGAGCGTCGACGTTTGCACTCATTATATCTATCACTGCAAAAGATGACTCGTGACGATGCCAACGCATCATGGCCCATTGTGCGGCCGCGAGCTCGGGAAATCGACCCAGCCAAGCTACTTACACTCTCCCTGGACATCTTGAGGCAGCACGAAGACAACCCTATTGACCCGGTCGAGTTCGAAGCCGCCAAAACAAAGCAATTCCGCAATAGCGTTTGGGGGCGCTGGCATGAGTAAGTGTACGTATGCAAGCACTTGGCATCAGGCTAACGCCCGCTAGGTTCGCAAAAATTATGTCCTTTGACCCGTCCCAAGTCTGGATTGATCTGTGCTACCGAAGAGACACGGCAAAGAGCTACTGCCGGACCTTTCTAGAAGTTTATGTCTCCACCTCGACGGTCAGACGGCCATGCTTGGGGCCTGAGGAGTGGCACGATGTCCGCACCGTCAACGCAGCAGCCACAGTACAGGATGTTTGGGCTGCGCTTGTGAAGAGAGCTGATCAGCAGGTTCTACTACCACTGAGACAGGGCTGCAACCCAATGCAGGCTGGCATTTATGATTTAGGTTTCTCTTCAAGGAACAATTCGAGCCGAAGCGGCCCTGCATACGAAGTTGCCGACGTAAGGAGCAATATCATACGCCAGAACGAATTTCGCTGACTACCGCATCAGTGGATTCCAATGCTTGCCGAAAAGATTGGGCTTTCTTTGACGCAGGGGTTTGAAAAGAGGGAGCTATCGGACGAGGACATAGTGCTGATCCTTCACACAGTCTGGAGCCGAGCCGAGCATATTCAATGCACTCCCGACGTACGCCTTGCATTCCACGCCGCCGTTATTATAATTGGAATCGGTGGTTTTCGATCGGCAAGTGTTCTTGGAATGAAATACAAAGATGTCTCCTTTGCTTGGACCCGCGATATAGCGAATCCACTGAAAACAAACCTCGTCGCCACTATTACGATACACCACGTCAAGCTCAGAAAATACAAGGTCCAAAGAGACCAACGTTCTCAGTACGCATCTCACTTCCACATACATATAGTCGCTGACATATGGCAGGCTCAAATTCTCCATAACCTTCGTTCCGTGCAGACAAGTGTGTCTGCTTACCGCACTGGCTACGAGAGCGCTTCGCGACAACGCTTTCAAGGGCGGCTACACATCCATCGACCAGCTTTTACCAGAGAAGCCATTGGACCATGACTACGTACCGTTGCACTGGAAAAGCTCCGTTCTCGACGCGAAAATTGTGCCATGCTCATACAGGTCGTTCTGGAAAGTGTGGAATCGGACCCTGTATGTGGCTGGCCTTCGCAATGACGATAACATTCGGCCATACGCGCTACGGGTGGGAGCTGGCGGCCGCCTTGACGGTATGGACGGACCTCTTAAGCCTCGGGCTAGTCAAGTCTGGGAAGCTAATCATTCACTCTCCACAGGTTCACTGACCCGAGCCTTGTCTAACTACATCATGTCACACACCACTGAGGTGTTCGAGCGGAGCTACCAGGCTCGGCATCTCACGGCGAACCTGATGAGAATTGCATTCGATAGCCGTGCAGGCGACAATGATCGAATGATTCGCAGTCTGAGCAGTGCATTTTCTCGTCGTGACCCAGATGCACCAATTTACGTCTCGACAGATGAGCTGGCCGCATTTGAGGAAAGAAAAGACATCCAGACCCTTCGGCAGCTGCATAAAGAAACGTTCAAGAAAGAGCCACATAAGGCAACCGCTATCAAGAACCAAATACGATACTTGCTCGACTGCTTAGAGAAATTAAAGTTACAAGAAATCCGTCGCAAATACTTTGATACGGTCGACAATCTACGGGGCAGGCATGAGTCAACAGAACATCTGGATCCGCAGCTTACGGAGAACCCCCGAAGCGCAAGAGAAGTGCCATCTTTTCAAAGGGCTGTTTTAAGCGGCAAATTCATGCGGGAAAACGCCAGTGTCGTGACACTTGGTGAGAGTTTGATTGCATATCTGGAGGAACGGCCAACAAAACTTTGCCCTCCGGTTTCCAAGCCACCACCACCAAAGTCCGCCAATGTGATGGATATGAGGTGTCTTCTCTGCTGCGTCCCGTTCGCCACTGTAGCAACGCTATCACGGCACGTCAGCACCGCGCATTCCTTCGATGAACCATTTAATTGCCCAGAGTGCGAGCGAAACGGTGTTTTGGTACAGGTGGAGCAGAGTTGCATCTCGTGGGCAAGCCATGTGAAGGCTTACCACAAGCAATTTATTGCCCCAAGCGTTGCGGTCTCTCTCAAGCCAGCATATTGTCCGCTGTGCGCGAAATGTTTCACTGAGCGAGGATTCAGCTTGCACTTCCGTCAGGCACACAAGGACAAGCTCTCATACCCATTCGCCTGCCCTGAATGCGACAGGGAAGGCATTCATGATTCTATGATCTGTAGCTTTGATGCGTGGGGGTTCCATGTGCAAAACACCCATGATGGCGGCGACACGGCATTTGGGGCTATTGTAGGAAAAAGAGGCATTAAGCGAGCCGCTTCTACAGCAGATGATAACGCGCTAGGACGCAAGGTGCGAAAGGAGTCAGCTAAGATACCATCCTAATTATGTTCTGTATATAAAGCGGTCTTACATTAGGACCACCCTGGTACATCACCAAGGATCTCTGTAGGCAGAAACCATAAAGCTTTCTTCGCGCGACAGACAGTTAGCTTAAATAAAAAGTGATTACAGGTGGCACAACGCGCCGCTCGCTGATGTTCCAGGTGAATCGTTTTATATTACGTGGCCGATTAAGAATCACAACACATTGACGCACTTCTATCATTTCAAAATTTTGCTTTCAAGTAGTAGGAGGCCAGTATCGGACCAGCTATTAATCGCCCGCTAATATCTACTATTGCCAAGGTGCTGATAAACAGCACAAATTTTTCTTTTGCAATCGCCATTGCAAAGCGTCTTTGATAAGCAGTCTTGCATCTATTTACGCAGAGGAAATTTCCAGTAGCGCTGCCTAGTAAAGTTCAAATCGTTCATCTTCACACAACCGGGGTTGAAATGGTCCTCGTCATTTCCTATTGGCCACATTGCAGCAAACATGATCTCATCTGGTAGACAGGGGCTGATCTTTTTCATTTCGCTCCAACCCAACTTTTTGGTGAGCCGTCGAAGCTCATGACGACCTTTCTTGACTGCATCGCGTAGTTCTTCGGTTGAGTTTGCCGTATTGATTCGAAAGCCTCCGGATTTTGTGTCTGGTGACGCCTTCAGCAAAGCTGCCCTGACAGAGAACAGTACTGTGCAAATGTCGCGGGTAACAGTCTCTATAGCCAGATGTATCAATTTGTCCTCAGTTTCCCATAGATCTCTGAGCTTTGTCGAGGGCAGCAGAAAGTGTTCCGTACATTGTAGAACTTCTTCAGTAATGGACACTTCACCACGGTCTATTGGGCTGTCTACCGCGGGAAGTGATGAAGTATCGCCGGGTCGTCTTGGGGCGTCCACATAGGTCAGAGTTGCCGATTCGATTTCTTCAATAAAATTATACAATGAGCAGTTCGGAGACGTCAATAGAATAAATCGTCTGGAAAAGCGTTTAACAATCATGTCTGTTGTAGCTTGCCAATCAACCGTGAACCGTCGCGGCAACGTACAGGCATGCGACACTTGGCTCTTAATTGCTCTCAATTCAGGCTGCTTGACAGAGCTGAACCGAGGCAACTCGGGCCGATCAGGATCAGCATTTGTAAGATTGATTGGAAACAGCCAACCGGACACCATTGAAGAAAAGTCAATTCTGAGGCGTTCGGCGCCAATGCCGTCGTAGTGCTCAGCGGCGGCCCTGAACACTTCGAATATCTGTTGTCCCTCATCGCTGAGCTTATCTTGGGGGTAGAATGTGCGGCGCGCAGAAAGGAAGCTGACTCCCGCACTGAAATCACAGTAGACAAGCTCGAAGCCCCCTTCCATCCTAACGAAGCCATCATAGCCCCAGTCTGTGAGCATCTCACAAATCATGCTGGCTCTCTTATCTTCGCCGAAAGGGAAGCTATCCGATAGATTGCCTATCTTGTCTTCGCAAAGGACGAGGTCCTGCGAGTCAAGAGTGCCCATGGTGGTCTTGGCGGCGGCCATGCCGTCTAGGTAGAGGACACGGAGATCGCGAGACGCCTGGTATGTGTGAAAATATCCACGAATGTTTCGGCAACCTCCTGAGGGACACTCTGGAACAGAAGCTGGGCCGGCCGGATGGCCATGACTGGAGTCTTCAGCGGCATCGCCGCGGTGATGAGATGGGGCGCCGATGAGTACGGGCTTTTGCGCTGGAGCTTGGTTAGTCAGCCCGCCTTGGACCCTTCTAGTTGTGCCAGAAGATCTCAGACGAGACACCGCGAAGAGCTCAGCATGCTCTACATCGAATGCTAGCCACTCTGGATGTGTTGGCGGCTGATCGGTGTGGTCGCCATGGTAGAGCAGTGTTCCGGCTGGAACTATCGCTGGGAAGAAACCAACGCCGTTGTGGGCCAGAGAGGAACCCCATTGCCTCCCAGCGCTGTTAAGCTGGTTGAAGATGTGGTGTGCATTATCTATAGCGCTAGCGGAGCTCGGCAGCATTGTGCGGGTATAGTCGTTATGGACCATGTAGCCGCTCGAGGCGACAGCTTGGGCGCGTACTGCTGCCGCGAGAACAGCGAGCAGGTTGATGGCAGTTGTTCGAATCATCATAGCACTAAACAGTATAAGCATAGTATTTCGGTTAGTTTGTGCAACAAAGCGGTTGGGAGAGGGGTTGTTGTGAAGGGATGCGGCTAGCACGACGGTATGTTGCTCCATTCTCCCGGGCGGCTTGCCGTTTATATTTCTAATGATACAGGCGATGCCTGTTTTTGGTAGGACATAATAGCGAGTACATATTGATACCGCTGTCCCCGGACTGGTGCACACATGCGCTGCGGGGCAGCGCCGCCACATTTACTAAAATAGTCTCTCCGAACAGCAGGCAGCAAGACACTTATAATTTCTACCGTGCTTCTCAAAGCCGCAGCACCGTTTTGACACCCAGAATGGCCGACCAATTGGTGACTGTTGGAGCCACCTCACCTATCTGCGTTATTGCAGAAAGGACGTTATCTGCCAGCTGGGACATCGAATCTGTGCAAATCAGACTTCGACAATTGTCGTTGCGCAATTCAAGCATGGTGCAAGAGCGCCACCAGATCCATAAGAAAACTAATCGGTGATGGACATAAGATTAGTACCACCGGCGAGCTACCAGTAGATATAGCTTCCGGATAATACTGACAAAGGTTTAAAAACCTACCCATCTTACCTAGAAACATCATCACCTAGACGCTGCCCAGGACACGGGCTTGAGTGTCTCGTGTTAACCCAAGTTAGACAGAAAAGAAAAGAAAAGCGGCAGGTGTCTCATGACGTGGAACGCAGCCGTCACTTCAAAGGCAGTAGCCTAAGTCGCTATCCACACGATATCTGACAAGCTAAGGAAATACCTGTCTAGATTGCATTGGCTGAGATTCGTGGGCGGACTGCCTTGCTCGATATTTGTCAACGAAGCAAAAGTAAAGACTTCCTGTCAACCAAGCAAAACAACTTGCTTCTATTACTTGGCTTTACTTGGCTTACTTGACATGCTTGCCAAATAGGGCATAGCGCATTACTTCGACTTGTCTGCGCGCTCTGATTGGCTGCGAGAACTTAGTGCATCTAGCTCTCAAATTTCTTGCCCTAGTTCCTCAACACTTAATCACCTTACTCCATGCTAACGCCCAGATTTAAGCCAGGTCAACAGCCCTGATGTGGAAGTGGAAGATCCGTTAAAGTGATAAATTACCCACGCGGCTGACTTTCCACATATTTTTCAAAAATGGCCTTGATTTGTTCCGTTGCCTAGCAATAAGCGCCGAGTGTGAGCGGGTATTCTCACAGATAAGAAAGGTCATCACTGACGAACGGAATCGTCTCTAATCGGATACTGTTATAGCGATTAAATGCTAGAAACACCTTTCGGACTTGTATTTTACCATGAAAGGGCCTATTTGGGAATAGCGTTAAGTAGTCAACCAAGTAAGGACTTTTTGGTGACCAGCGCTGTTTCACGCGGTCGGTTTGGCGAGCAATGCCTACGAGAGACCTATTTGCCGACGGCTTTGCGGGGGCAAAGAAGATGACCTACACACCACCACGCACTGCGATTTTGGGCCAAAGGATACCCACGAGCATCTCCGGCAGGCAATTTTCGATGTTGGCGTCGAGCGCATCGATCACGGCCTGGATGTGGTCGACAAAAGGGCGCTGATGGAGGGGCAGATGGAAAAGGGTATCGGTCTGACACTGTGTCCGCATGCCTACTACAGAAGAACAGCTACCGAGGTATGGTTCTCAGGCTGAGACAGCTTCTGGATCGCGGTGTCACGTTTTTGCCTAAACAGTGACGATCCAGTGTACATGCACGACGTGTGAGTCGACGGCAACATGGAAAAAGATACATCACTATTGTGGTTTGAGCAAGAGAGATATGTTTCAGCTGGCAAGAAATCCAGTCGACATGTGCTGGGCGAATGCGCATGTAAAAAGGAACATCTACGACATGCTACATGGTATACATATTGATTGAGTTATGGAATTACACGATGAGTAGGTCAGCGTTGTAATCTGTGGGCAAGTAGTAATGAGTGTAAAAAAATCGCTCTACAGCTAGAACTGCAATTTTCGTTCGAATACTCGTGCGTTTGAAACCAAATTCTTTTCCCAGTCTCCTCATCAGTGGTCATGTGCGCAGCATTATCATTCGTTCTTGCTCTCTGAGTCTCCGACCATACGTATTGATCAAGTGACACGCGGAAACGCACAACAGAGCTTGATCATCACTTCGTGTTGGATGGTCTAGCTAGCCCACAACCCCTACAATGCATCATCAGTTACCCCCCTCACAATTGGGCAATTGCTCATCGATCCTGCCGCCGGCCGCCTGGCGCCCTCATCTCGACTTTTTTTTTTCAGAATTAGAACATCATCGTTATCATCGTGTCTTAGTAGACGCTCTAAGAATCCGACTCCTTAGAAGGAGTAACAGCCGACAGATTTTATATCGTCTAGGGATGTAGAACCGGAAACATAGCTGCATGGTAGGTAGGTAGTTTGCAATGCGACTCCAACGTTCAGGGATGGGCGCGGCGCTAGCTGCGGCGCCGCACTGTTCACACCCACCAGCCTCAGCGCATCAGGGCCTTTTGCCCACCAAACAAACGACCCCGAGTCACCAGCCCGTTCGGCACCAGCCTGTCGAGCGAATCGGCACCAGAAGAGCATCGTTTCTTCTTTTCCTAGAGAAGCCAAAGAGCACTAAATACAAAGCCAAAGAGCACCAGAGCAAGCCAGAAAGCACTAGATAAAGAGCAACAGCTAAAGAGCACTAGCTAAAGAGAAATGTCTAATCAAAGGCCCTTTTTATTATTAGCAACTAGGACGTTGCTTTTTCAAAGGGCGGCATATGGTTACGGTGTGGTCTAGCCAGCCCACAACCTCCACGATACATAATCAGTCATCCCCTCACACCTCGGCCCTGTGACCTCTGGTAGATCTGCCAAGGGCAGCACTAGCCACCTCGCGCCGTAGATTGTACTTTGTGTCGGGCCGAATTCTGCTGTGCCACAAGACGCAAACTTCATGTAATCTTTTGGCCTAACTCAGGACTTGCAGCATGTGCTGTCTTCCTACCTCAGCCGCAGAGACGTTGTAATATGGCCAAAAAACAGCTACCACGTGCATGCATAAGCATGCCACTCCAATGTTGCGTAAGCACTGGGCCACGGAAATGCTGGGTTCTTCTCAAACACTCGACAAGATTCTTTGTCAAGCATTAGAGCCAGGTTCCAGTACCGGCGGGCGCCATTTGCCTCTACATGGATATCCACTGACATCTAAGCATAAAAAGAAACAAAGAAAGAAACAAATGAGTCGATGAGCGACAATTATAAAGGGGTCAGTTGTGCTTTCAGAGGAGATTAATGCATTACTCCAACAGACTAAGGACTCTCAGAGGATTGCACTGCGAAATGCATCCTGCTCTTTTTGGATATCTGACTGGCACCATCGCCGTCTCGACGGTAGCTGCAAGCATTATCACCCCGCAAAAGGCCATCAATCCTGTCAAGTTGGACATTCCTGTCACTATCCTCGCCGACACAAACAGAGATGGTCATGTTGACGAACTCGACATATACGGAAAGCACGCGTGGACTACTCATCGCGGCGCCATATTTCTGCCAAATATTGGCGACGAGCTTCATCGCTGTCACGTGTACGATGCCGTCGGAACGCCACTTAGCAATCGGGAACTCGCAGCCTGTAACGACGCCGCGGGGGATATGCTGATCAACAGTACCCTGGCAGCACCGGTCAAGACCCTCCCGCTGGCCGGTTTGTCAGAGAATGCGACTGCCAGAATTTTTGTGCAGCCACTATCGGCCTCTGAGCATGTTCGCCTGTTCTGGAAGCATCAAAATGGCGACAGCCCATCTCACTGGGCAGCTGTGAAGCCTGAACTGCTGTTCAACAGCACAGCTTTGTCTGCGGGGCTGACTCTCGCCGTTGACGCAAGGCACCTGGTCAGCGACAAAGTTATATGGGACGGACAAGTCGATATTGAGTTCGAAGTCACGGATGGGATGCGGAGCGGCAGTGACTTTGTCGCTATGAGGCAAGCGCCTGTCCTCTTGCATCACCATCGCCAGAGCATGGACGCAGTTGTTACACTGCAGACCGAGGAGTCAAAATGGCAAGGCGCATTCGTGAACTCTCTCAGAGACGTCATTCACGAGCTCGCACCCGCGGTTCCCCTGGTATTACTAAATAACAGCCGTGACATCTGGGCGCAAGACTTCATGGAGCCAGCCTTTGCCAGCATGCCTGGCCGGCATGGCCCTATATCTATCAGAGTGTTACTGCGGTCGGCGCAGTCAAGTCGACCTGATGGCCGTCTGGTCTTTGAGAAACTACGGGGAGCTGGTGTGGGCGGCTGGCAGCCGGGATCGGGATCCGGCTTTGGGTGGGAAGAGATCAACTCCGGCGGCAACATTGAAACAATCCCGCCATACACTTCTCGCTCTGGTGTTTCCTATAGAAACGGACGGATTGTTCTGGGCAAACACTTTGATAAGCATCCGGCCACGTCACTGACTAAGTTTCTTAAGGCGCAGCGTGAGCAGACGCCGCTCTACCTGGAGGCAGGGTGGCTGGTAGCCGGCCATATTGACGAGCTAGTCCAGTTTCTGCCGCACAATAATACAATCGGATTTCGTGTGGCCGTGCCTGATACACGCTCTGCGATGCGTATCCTCAAGCGCATCAGCGAGACTGGCCATGGCGCCGTGCCGTTCCTTACCTATAAGGGAGACATAACGAACGACCCGTGGGCAATATTCGCCGACCATAACTTACCTAATAAGACGGTCGAGACGCTACTTTTAGAAGAGGACTTTGCTAAGACGAATGAGTATGCTCAGAAATTCATTGACCGCAATGTCGAGCTACTCCTTGAGGAGCTGCCCATCAGCGACGCAGATGTCCTGCGCGTGCCTGCTCTTTGGCGAGATATGACATACGACTGGGTTGCCAGCCCGGACGGATTTCCAGCACGTTTTCATCACACCATGCCCGGTGAGAGGCAGCTTCAAAGCTTCTTCCCTCTGGCGGTCAACGGTCTTGTACTAGACCATCATTATATTGCCCCGAAGCCGTTTGGTCCCCGAGCGGATGGTGTTGACGTATTTGAGCGTGAGATACGTAAGGTGTATATGGACGCCGGCTTTAATGTGGTTTTTATAGATGATTACATGTCTCATCACGTTCGTGGAGGAGAAGTTCACTGTGGAACAAATTCTTTACGGCGCACTGACATCGAGTGGTGGAAGACTAGTTAACTCATAGTTTCTCGCTTATGGCAAGTCTCATGTTCGATTTAAAGTTATGAAATCCCATACAGACAACCCTAATGTTAATGAAAACCGTCTAGACTTTTGTAGAGTGATTGAAGTACCAGAAGCAACGGAGCCCAAGACAAATCCCGTGGACGTTGCAGTGCGGCGAAGATCTTGCACGGATTTAGGAAAGCCTCCGTTACACAGAATGAATAGGACGATCCCAATTTCCCTTGCGCTGATAATGCACATTTTTAGAGCCAATCCGCCATACCAATAGATGTCATGCTGCTGATCCCCAAGAAAGGTTTGCCCTTATGATGGCTCGCGTCGGACTATAAGAATTCTCCATTGTACGCAAGCTTTTTGGCCCCGTTGACGGAATGAAAGGCAAAGAGAAACGCGATCAGATCTTGAAGCTCGTTTGCGGCCACATTGGCAAGGCGTGAAAGTCAGAAACCAGCGCTGCGCTGTCCCGGCTTCCGCCAAAATCCGGGGTCACGAGGTAGCCCAGGAAATCGGATGGGGCTATTAAGGCGCTACTATCCCACGACCGTAGACATTCCACGTGCACAGTGCCAAGACGGATACCGCCATGAGACCGCAGGTTTCCGCGGTAAGTAGGCTTTTACTGTTTCTTCTTTTCCTCGATGTATTACACTATACCTAGACTTTTCAAGTCCAGTTCCCCAAGTCTTTGTCTTCCCGCGCCGACACCATTATGCGGAGAGCATGTCTTATCTGCGCCAACTGTGTGGGCGGCAGGCAGCAGATTGATGATGGCTTTTTCTAGAGGTCCATGCTGGCGTTGGAAGTTGCAGCTGTGAGAGTTGTTGCTTTCCAACTTAAGTTCCGATTTCACAAACTCTTCATCTGTTAATACACCCGATTCGTACTGTACAGTAATTTTTGACCCTACAGTTGCTAAATAGGCAGCTCTCATTGGTCGTTCTGGACCCTGTTTAACGCTGTGATTCTACATTGGGCCTGCAGCCTCAGCGCCCTGGGTGGGGAGGAGACTAACGATGAATATTGATGGGGGAAATGTTCCGTTGAAGCAGGTAACTGCAACGCACGTAGAAACAAAGTGATCCCAGCCGAATATTCACGGGCGCTCGAGACAACGAGAAGAATTTATTTTACTAAGATGGAATATGTTGGATACAGGGATGATCAGCCTAAGGAATGTACGCCGCTGCCCGGCTCAGAAGCTACGCTAGAATAGCCGGCTTTCGACGCTGAAAGCGGTTTGGACAAGCCTTCGTACACGGAGATGTTAACATGTGCCGAGAATTTACATCTCTTTAAACCATGTAAGTGAAACAGATGATGAGCAATTTCACTACCGCCGCCTGTCGGTGTCGCATGAGCTGTCGTGATATGCTACCACCAACCCAAATACATGCTGGCTCCGTAGATCGAGATAGCCAGGAAATGTCAACACCTGCTATTGCCGAATAAGTCAGAACACCATTAGGCAACTGCCTACTGAAGCTGGACCGAAAAATACCAACGAGAACAGAAGCAGCGCAAGAGAAAACCAGAGGGCCAAGCAACGCCGGAAAGCAGGGGTCTTCGGCTCTCGAACGGTGATTGCACTGTTCAATAGCCGTATCACGGCCGATTGATCCGATCTCCTAGCTGGTTCAGACCTCGACCTCGGCAAATTCTCATCTCTCCTCTTGGCCAAATCAACTGAGCTCAAGCCATGAGTATCTTTCAGTGTCGGGTCAGCCCCTGCGGCTAGTAAGCATCGCGCAACCTCTACTCTCCACATTTGCGCTGCCAACAACAGCGGCGTCTTCCCCCCTCTGCCTACCGAGTCACGATCTGTCCCTGCATGCGCAAGTAGTAGCTTGACCACTTCAACATGACCATTCTCCGCTGCCAAACATAAAGGCGTATCGCCATCAAGGCTCTTGTGGTCAGCATTGACACCCTCGTGTGATAACAACGCTTGTACAGTTGCCACATGTCCTTGCGCCGATGCCCACGTCAATGGCGTTCGACCAGAGACATCCTGATGGTTGAGGCTCACATCAAGGTCCGCAAGCAGCGTCCTCACCACCAAGCATGTCCGTTCCTGCTTGCTGCTGACAACGGGGTCTGGCCAACCAAGTTTGTTGACTGTCGATCAAACTTTTTCAAAGCACTCAATTCGACAGCCAGCTCATTCTCAGGCTCGGCTTTTTGTGTGCCGACCGCAAGAAGCAGTTGAACAACACTATCGTGTCCTGACCCAGCCGCGCACAGCAGTGCCGTTCGGCCGAAATTGTCCTCATGAGCCGTATCGATGCCCGCTAGAAGCAGAGCTGTAACCAACTGATGATGTCCTAACGATGCAGCTATAATCAGTAGAGTTCGACCGCGCTCATCGTATTGATGGTACTCGTATACGAAGAGATTAAGGATGCGGCGGCACACTCGCATGAGGCAGTCGACATCATATTTGTCTAGGCATTCTGCGATCTTCAAGAGGATTTCATCCGGAAATTCGACAAGCGACAACATTTGAGATGCGTTAGTGGCGGACAATTCTGAGAAACTGAGAGAGAGAGGCTCCGACGGCCGATGCGGATAAGAATACGTTCTCCTTGTAACGGAGAGTAAGGGCCCACATGAGATCCCAAGTACCGTGTCTCGCTATACCGTGTGTACTGTGGTCGTGTCTCTCAGTGCCTCGCTGTGACCATCCCCCGTATCAAGCTCGTCGCAATTCCAAGCGAGGCACACCAGGATACGCCATACTGATATGTATGCTGCATTCTATCATGCTCCTTAAGGAGATTTGATTTCAGTAAAAACCGAGCGAATCGCACCCAGGCTAAAGGCAATATACAAGGCTTGTCACACTTTGGAAAAATAACGGAGGAGAACTTGATAAACAAATCCGGCTGCGTCTGATTCAGACTCCCGCCTCGTCTGCTGGCACCTGGCCAATGACCCATAGACATGCAGCGCTGCGTTGTTTTAGCATCTGCCCAATAGTAAGCAGACACAAGCTGATACATCGAGCTGATACATGCGTACAATATGCATATGCATGTCCAGATCTGAGCTGACTTTTTTGATAATAAACGCTCTAAAGAAACTTACCCCTCACTAGTCCCCCCATATCCTGATTCTTTAGATGGCAGCACATCGAGACCTGGGGTATGATTTGCCTGCCCGCATCTGCTTTAGCTACCAGTCTTATACCCTGGTGCTGTGACAAAACAACAATTTCTTTTGTAGGTTAGGTGGTCAAGCATCACCAGCGCCGGCCTCAGTATGTCTACGTGCGGAACATGTTTGCGCGTATTCCCAGCTGGCTGGCAGTCGCGGCAGCAACACATGGACGCGACTGGCCACTATCCTCCAGACTTTGAGTGTGATACGTGCGATCGGTACTTTGGTAGTCAGCATGCTGTTGACCAACACATGACTGACCTGGGCCATTGGGCTGAATCCTCCGAGGCGGATGAGCCAGATTACGAGTGTGACGACTGCAACGCGAGTTTTTATGATGAAGAGGACCTTCGCGACCACGACGTCAAGGAACACTTCTACTGTGACCCTTGTGATCGCTATTTTCAATGTTGGGGCAATATCAATCAAGTAAAGCATCCGTCTGACCTCTGCTGGCTTTCTGGCTGATGTGGAATAGCACCTCCATAGCAAGATTCACCGCAATAGCTCCATCCGATGCTTTTTCTGCAAGACCGAACATGGAACGGCTACCGGGCTGGTTCATCACCTTGAAGGCGGCTTTTGCTCAAAGGCCCCATTGAGTCGTGATACACTATATGAGGCAGTACGAAGGCGCGATCCTAACGGTATTATCTCAAAGAAGCTGCTTACTTGGACAGGAAGCACAAGCTACGAGGCTACTGAGAAGGCATCGAACTCTGCTGTCGATGCTTACCAATGCTACCTATGCGCACGTCTCTTCGGCAAACTTGCATCACTGAATCAACACCTTGGCTCCCCTATTCACCAGCGGAAGCTCTATCACTGCCCAAATAGGCGCTGCAATCGTGATTTTAAACCTCTCGCAGCTGTTATAAATCATCTAGAGAGTGAGAGTTGCGATTACATGCGTTTTGAGGCAGTACAGACGAACGTTCAGCGTATCCTTGATCCCAACCGGATGATACAAGCATAAGTGCTGCAATCACTGAGATAGTTATAGTTAGAATATCTCGATGAGGAATAAATGCTGAGTTCTCTTCTTCCTCAGCTCTCGATGTTGCCTGCAAGTCTAGTTTAGCCAATCTCTGACAACAGTCGCTGAATTTCATCAGTGAGCAGAAGTGCCATGCTCCATGCTCCATGTTTCCGCCTGCACCAGGTGGCGAGGGTGTTGAAGTGCAGTCCACCTAGCTAGTTCGGCCGTGCCGAACGCCATCAATTATCCTTTACGTCCATGCTGTGAACCTCCGCATCAGCAGCATTCCCCTTTTTACCCTCAAAATTGAAGTGTTGACATACATGGCGGCTACTGGGCGAGCCTGATTGGTGTCACGTACTCCACCACTCGTGTCACCGCATAAGCTGAAATGCAATATGCAACCAGGAAATGCAGTGTAGTGTCTGTCATTTTGGGCGCTCGTAATCATTTGTGATGTCATGGACTCTGTTTTGTGGCAGGAACTCGGCAACCGGACCGCTTCCAATTTCGTAGCCTTCTGACACTACGGATTTGATGACAGTACCATATTTGGACAATCATATTTTCACAGTTCGCAAAGAACTTATGATATTTGGGTAGAGAAAATATAGACTGTGGATTTGGTGGCGAAACTGCTCGAGAGTGTGCCAGTGACCAGCTTTCAGAGCTGGACTCCTGAGTGAAGAAGGCCCTATCTTTCGCCAACCCTGGCCAGACACGCATATGCATGTTTCAGAGATTATGTGTACAACCGACGGGCTCCATGGCTATGGAGGGGAGCATTGCGGGAAAATGTCACAGTACTCAGCAAAAATACCTCGATACTCATCGGAGTTCGTAATTTGGCATACCAGCTTACAAGTTACATACGAATGTTATGAAAGGCCAAACTTCGCCACTTGTGTCATGATTGTGGGATCGAGAGACGAAGGGCAAGCGGCTAGACAAGTGCATCAAGACTTCGGCCACCGAAAGCTATTGTAGGAGGCCTACCACTATACTCTTTATAGCGATGGGCTTTTATACGCAGAATGCAGCCCAACTCCCTGAGCCTAACACCATAACAAGGTCTGGGTCATATCCCTTTGACTTTAGATGCCGGTGGTAGAGTGCTCCTAGGTAGAAATAGTCGGCAGGGGAGTGACTTTTCGCCTACAAACCAAGACGTGAGTGTGCTGCAGAACCAATTCAGCAACGGCACTTCAGAGAAAGTCGAAAGTTTAGTCTCCTTTTATCAGTATTTGTACTATAGGCTTAGTATTCACCTTGCTAAAAACATGCTGCCTTGATCTCGAAACACAAATGGTAAGAGGAGCGGAAGGCTTGGAAGGCAACGTGGAGGGGAGAGCGGCCACGGGGAGGCTAAGAAGCCATGTAAATTCTTCGAACAGACACAAACCTGCAGATACGGTTTATCTTGTCGGTTTTTCCATGACCTTTCGTCGGTGGCTGCCGGCAAATGCTTAGGTAGGCGTCGCAATTCTACTGCGGAGGAAACAACCGAGCAGTCGCAGGCCAGGGCGGATTACAATTCGTGGAAGAGGATTATCAAATACTGGCCGCTGCCATGGCCCTTTCCACCGCCCTGCGAGAGCTCCTCAAAGCGAGAGCAGCGCGCCCGACTGCACGAGGTTGAGAGAGTGGCCATTAATGTCGATTGGAGAAGCTTCCGGCTTGTAAACACAGCCTGGTTCAGTGCCTCACGTGACGACAAGGCATCAATGCCTCATCCGTTGAATTTGAAGCCTGACGTGATGACATCCTGCAGCAATCCGAATCATACTTGTGTCGCCTGATTGAATTACGCATCCAATGCCAACCTTGGCTATGTCTGCCCCGCAACCGCCCGCTGACCGCAAAAGCTTCCGTGTTGCTATCCTTTGTGCTCTGCCTCATGAGGCCGATGCTGTTGCCTTGCTTTTTGATCAGTTTTGGGACGAGGAGCGCGGTACTTACGGCCGAGCCAATGGCGACAATAATACATACAACACTGGCCGTATCGGACAACACCACGTCGTTCTAGCTGTTCTTCCCCACATAGGCACCAGCAGCGCAGCGGCTACAACGGCCAGTCTGCGGTCAAGCTACACTAATCTTAGGCTAGCCATCCTCGTCGGTATCTGTGGCGGTGTCCCCCGCATCAAAGACGATAATGTATTCCTAGGCGACGTCGTAATCAGCCAGATCATTATTCAGTATGACTACGGTAGGCAGTATCCTAGCCACTTTGCCATAAAGAGCACGATCGAAGATAGTCTTGGGAGAGCCAACACCGACATTGGAAGTTTGCTTGCAAACCTTGAAATAAAATTCAACAAAGCCAGGCTGCAGGCAAAGGCTTCAACGCACTTAAAGCATTTACAAGCAGCCACGAAGCATTACTAATATCCCGGAATGGAGAATGACACCTTATACGATCCGAAATATACGCATAGGCATCAGAAGGGATGCAGCGTATGTGTCAATGACCCTAGCGCCTTCTGCGAGTCAGCTTCTAGGGCTTTTTGTGTGGAAACTGGATGTGATTCCACTTCTGTGGTTGCGCGAGAGCGCTTTGCAGGTCTTGTCGACGGCGGGGACTTCATCCCAGGGATTTTTATCGGCCGAATTGGTTCGGGCAACACAGTCATGAAGAGCGGGGAAGACCGGGATCGCATCGCCGCTGATAACGACCTCATTGCATTCGAGATGGAGGGTGCGGGAGCGTGGGACCAGGTTCCGTGTATCGTTGTCAAGGGCATTTGTGACTATGCGGACAGCCACAAGAACAAAAGTTGGCAGGATTTTGCAGCCGCTACGGCAGCGTCTGTGGCAAAGGCCATTCTCGAACGATACCAGGTCCACGATGAAGATCGAGAGACTACCTTGAAGAACAGTGGGATTTAGTCTTTTGTCTCTGAATTCATCAGCTAATGTACGGGCAGATCAAGGTTATTCGAACGGACGCGGCGTTGGTGGTAGTTGGATGATGCAGCAGGGTGATGCAGCGCCTTTCAAAAAGAGCCAGTCGGTCCCGCTAGGTAGTCTGGCTCATTCAGACACTGCCAAATTTCTGGAGAGAAAGGAGGAGACAGGTGAAAGGAAGTGGGAGAAGATACAACGACGTCGGAAACGAGCACGTTGTTGTTTCAATTGCGGATCGGAATGGCATTGGGAGGAGACATGTCGGGAAGTCTGTGGTAAATGTATGGCCGACTCATCCTCATACTCACAAAGGCTTTGCCAATAACACCGCCTAGGTCTTTATCCGTCTCACACAGCGACCTGGTGTGGTCACCCAGTGCGCTGCCTCGAATGTGCGTCTTCAACCTACTCGATAAGTATGAGGCCTACTGACAGTCCCCAGGTGGAGAACAAGGTCACATAGCAGAAGATTGTTCGGATGACGCATAACCAAGCGTCTTGCTCGTTTCAATCTTCGGGTGGTCAGAACAACTCACGGCGAACCGGGGAAGACGACGAGAATGTTGGCAGAAACGTGGAAGTGGACAAATGAGGAGTAAGCGGTCTTCCCTCGAACGTAATGGGGAGCTAATGGGCTATATCATTCGAGCAGAAAACACTGAGCAAGGAAGGCACTAAGTAGTTAAAGACAATTTGTTATCTTGTAGCTTTAGCTTGATAATTAGGAATCAAGTGAGCGAGTCATAAGAATGCATGCCTGTGTGACTATTTTCTTTTCTTTCTACTATATCTCCGTCTAGATGTTGGTGTCCGTAATACTCGGCTCTTATTTTAAGAGCGCTGACTTAATAAGTCCCTGGGAAATCAGGTAAATAAATATTTATATCTTCTAAAAAAATGGTCTAAGTAAATATAGGTAGGAAAGGAACATCCTAGTACACACTCTATATCCTAGCTAGATCCTTAAATATGCCTATAGTAGTAACGGTTACACTACTATCGCTCTATGTCAATATACATGGTCTTCTCAGCGTAGCTGATGGCGACGCTGGAGACTTTGCAGACGCGCCACCGCCAGCCTATCCTCGCGGTCTGCATATGCCTAGCGACCGTCACGACAATGGCAAGACGGACGTTGCGGATATGAACATTTTCCCCACACGGGCCGAAATTTTCAGTGAAGTGGTCGAGTTCCTCCCATCCACCGATCCAGAGCAGCCCCATTTCCTCACAGACAAGTCCCAGCGCCACATCGACACGCTCTTTCGTCTCCTCCGGCAGGATACGTTTGGGGAGCTTAAATATGTCCTGGCAAGCACCCTGCGTGGTTTCGAGATACACATTTTGTTTAGTGGCCGCCATGGTTTGGAGGCAGATATTTTGTTGTCTCAACTCCCAACTCTTCGAGGCAAGTCCTCCCCCGAGAGAGGATGGTGGGAGGACTCGCGACGACTTGCCGAGGGTTGTGCTCGTGTCGTTCATAGCGATCCATGAAGGCCGCGCGCAGCATCTCAATTAATGAATAAATAAAGCTCGACATGCTGGTATACGTGCGGACAGGGGGAGTAAAGTACTAGCAACTATCATTCCGAGACTTGTAGGAATGACGCCCACGATCCGCAAGACCATGCGAGCCGAGTGGGCGGCTTCATGGGAAACAGCCAAGCACGGAAGAGAGCTCTTCCGACTTGGGGTTAAACCGGGGAAAGCGACACTCGACTTACGTCGCGGAACGCACAGAGCCATCAGTTCTGTCATTACGCAAATGCGCAGCGGCAAGATTGGTCTTAATGCGTACCTCCACGCCATTAACAAAGCGGACACTGATAAATGCCCATGCGGCTATAGACCTTAAACCGTATGACACATCCTGCTTAAATATAGAAACTGGACAGAAGAAAGATAGAAAATGTGGGTAGGTAAATACCTATGTGTTGACATTAAGCGCATTCTCTGTAGCTCGCCAATGGCAGCACAGGTAGCAAAAATGATCCTGAGGACGGGCCTACTAGGACAATTTCGAGCAGTCCCGTCTACCGTACTTAAATATATAGCGTAGACGAGTGACTTTAGTTATATAGAAGCTGAGGAGGGCCAGGAGAGGCCTGACAAGTTCAAAGACATAGAATAGATAGAATAGCTATAAGTAAAGAGCAACTATAGGTCCTGTCGTTTAACAGGGAAGAGTCTCCCTAGTAGGAATAGCTTAACAGGCGAATTCTTCCTGTAAGAGAGGCCGATCCCCCGGATTGTGGGAGCAATTTGTGTATAGTTACACGCTGCATAGCTGCTAGAAGGCGGCTGGGATAGTCTATGAATTAATAAATAAATAAATAAATAAACATTGATGAGGCTGTTGCTGGTACGCAGATCGCTAAAATACTGGTACCTGGTAGGCACTGGCAGTGGTTAAGTGTGGGCTGCTGGCACTTGCTGCGCGCTGGCAACTTAAGCTTATAAGCTGCTAGTATCTGGCAGGCGCTAGTAACTTATTAACCTAGTTGCCAGTATAGAGAGCTAGGCGTTAAATTTAGTTGCTGGTACCTATAGGCGGGCTACAGATGGTGTTGCCAGTATCTATTCTAGGTCCTCCTGTTAGTTGCTAGTATAGTGAGCTAGGCGTTAAATTCAGTTGCTGGTACCTATAGCGGGCTACAGGTAGGTTGCTAGTATGTCCCCTGAGTGTGTGCCTAGTTGCTAGTACACGGTTATGCGCTGGGCGTCAGGCCTAGAAGTCTCGGAATCATAGTTGCCAGCACTTTACTCCCTCTGTCCGCACGTATACCAGCATGCCGAGCTTATTATTTATTTATTTATTAATTCATAGACTGTCCTAGCCGCCTTCTGGCAGCTATGCAGCGTGTAACTATGCGTAAGTTGCTCCCACAATCCGGGGGATTAGTCTCTATTGTGGGAAACTATGCTTGCTAGGCGGTTCCTGTAAGAGAGACTCTTCCCTGTTAATTGACAGGATCTATAGTTGCCCTTCGCTTATAGCTATTCTATCTATTCTGTCTCTTTAAACTTGTCAGGCCTCTCCTAGCCCTCCTCAACTTCTATATAACTAAAATTACTCGTCTACGCTGTATATTTAAGTATAGTGGACGGAACTGCTTGAAATTATCCTAGCAATCCCGTCCTTAGGATCATTTTTACTGCCTGCGCTGCCATTAACGAGCTATAGAGAATGCGTTTAATGTCAACGCATGGGTGCTTGCCTGCCTATATTTTCTGTCTTTCTTCTGTCCAGTTTCTGCATTTGAGTAGGATGTGTCATACAGTTTGAGGTCCATAGCCGCATGGGTATTTATCGGTGTCTGCTTTGTTGATGGCGTGGAGGTACGCATTAAGACTAATCTTGCCGCTGCGCATTTGCGTAATGACAGAACTAATAG
>NW_007930910.1:23588-41236 GCF_000280675.1 Beauveria bassiana ARSEF 2860
ACCGACATGACCTTCAATACCGCTACCATCGGTGTAGATGCGAATCGTGTCGGGAGCCGTTGCATCGTGTTCTTTGATTGCGTCGCTCGCAGACTCATTGATGCGGATGAAAGGCGGGCACCACCACGGCGGCACTATATGCGGCTGGCGTTTTCCAAGTTGGCTCAGCTGGATGCCATATTTGCTATGCAACATGTTCGACAGCCGATCCAGAGGGCTAGGTTCAAGCTCGCTAGTTGATGCCATATCGTCATATAGTGGACTGGTGCGGATACGCATGGCCGCCTCCAGTGCAGTTTGCTCCATTTGCTGCTGCACTGGGAGTAAATGTGCTTCCACGTCTACCGCTGCTCCAGCTGTCGTCCGGAAGGCTCCTGTGATGATTTGAGCAGCTCGCCTCTGTATCTTCCTGGCTACTGCCACCATATCACTACCTCTGCTTCCGCGGCCTCCCCTTGGGGTATGCCACGCTGAGCATCCGAATAGCATTTGAGGTATGATCATTGCCCTGTAAACCTGTCGCAAGTTGACCAACTCCACACCCCATGTCGATGAGGCTAGGGCCGACAGAGCAGACAGGCGTTTTGTCGCTGCAGCCTCCATCTCTTCTCGATGGTAGTACCACCGAAGTCTGGTATCCATGTGGATCCCCAGGTAGCGGCACGATGGGGACGCAATGATAGTGGCGTGTGGCAAGCGGAGAGCATGTGTGCTGTTCATCATAGGGTCTCTTGTGAAGTGAATCAGCTCGTACTTTGCCGGTGCAAATTGGGAGCCGTGCTTTCGTCCCCAATCCTCAGCTTCGCGATGTATCTTCTTCAGAGTTTTGCGGTTGTGCGGGGTCGATGACCCAATCGCCAGGATCGATACATCATCAATATATCCCACCGCTTCTATATCTTCTGTTTTACAGGCCTCAATAAGGTCCGCGTTGTAGAAAAGATATAGAATTGGTGAGACCGGTGAGCCTTGCGGAATTCCGATTTGAATTGGCGCCGCTGGCGCTGTGTATTCCTGTAGCTTGATGGTCGTGAAGCGATCGTGGAGAAACGAATCTATCCAACGTATGATGCTATCGCTAACTCGACGCTTGCGCAGATTGTGCAGAAGCCGTTCTCGCGACACGTTGTCATACGCCCCTGACACATCGAGGAGGAGTAGGGAGGCAACTTTACCCTCGGACCAAGCCTGGTGTATTCGCTGGAGAAGGAAGTGTACAGCATGTTCCGTTGATGCAAGTTTGCGGCCGCCAGTGTGTCGACTCGGGAGGAGTTGATGTACGTCCTCATCAATGTGCCAGCAACCGCGCAGCGCAGGGTCCGTTTGCCAGTAACAATCTTCGCTCTCTGTGCTTGTTACCAACAACGTAGAGGGAAGTGTTTACAGTTACCAACAATGTAGAGACAGCTGAAGGGAAATGTTCACAGTAATATTTCTGCGTACCGGGTCTTATCTACTTCTAAGTATTGAGGGAGGAAGGCAAACATGATCCGCGACACAAAGGGGACCACAATGCTTCAGAGCGTAACCAATCCTTGCGTTTGCCAAGTGACACCATAGCGTGGGTGGTGTACAACTGAAGAGGAAGCCGCAGAATATGGAAAGGAGCTTCCATTCTGAACCAAGGCGCTTTTGTAGAAGAAGCTAGGCAGCTGCTGCCAGGCCTGTCACAAATGGGAGAGTCGGCCGTGGGCCTCCAAGACTAGATGAGCGCCTCGATGCTCGAAGAGATAACTACGTATTAATTAATCATATATTAAGATGTTATCTATACACCATTGTCGCTGTCAACGCGGCCTTCGGAGTAGGTGACACTGCCGCTGGGTGCAATCGCTGGACCATATAATGCGGCGCTAAGTTTAATATGTTAATATAAGCAGCTATCTTAAATAGACAAGTAAATAAATATACATATACATGAGCGCATGCCATTTCTTCTGAAATTTGTCTACATAAGTATCATTGTAATGTCTCGCTTCACTATCGACGAGTTGGTTCAGCGCATGGCAAAACTGAGTTTACAGGACAACAGCGTAGACAAGACAAGCACAGGTCAGCCTACGAGGGAGTAGTTTCCCTACAGAAGCTCTAACCGTGGCCGTAGGCGAAAACGCCCAAAATGGCAGCTTCTATAACAATGAGGACATTGAAATGCTGGATTACGTTGATATAAGCCGCAACGAAGTCGCTTTGCAAGGCGCGTAATAGCTTGTCTCGTTGCAATTTACATTGTTCTAAGAAGTTAAGTATGCACCATGGCGTATTACGGCTAACCAAATGATAGACGCATGGGCTGTAACAATCCCCCAGAAAGCTCGGCGCAGTTCCAAAATAACCAAGTCAGGGCGAAAGCGAACTATCCCACTACATGTGATACTTGACCTCAGCAGAAACTTTGTGCAACTCGATGCGACACGAGTTTTTGCGCAGATATGGGAGGCGACGTTCAATGCCTGGATGGCGCTGTTGAGCATGACGCAAATAGCGCCTTGTGGTCCGCTGACAGTCAAGGGGCTTGCCGCGGCTGTTCGTGCTCTCGACGGAGTCATTAGCGGCAAGAATGAGCCATATCTTCTTCCTAGATTTGGATATGTACAGCTATTCGGTTTCCTGGAATCACTGAGAAAGAGGATAGAACGTGATAAGAAGCATGGGTTCATTGAAGCAGAAAGCCACCGCACCAATGCTGCGCTAGCGTATGAGCTCTATCGTAACGCGCAAGACATTCCCACCACCGCAAGCCATTTGCGTCGTCTCAGACTCATCGGCAGCCGTTGGAAAGACGCTGTTCGCTCCTCACCTTTTCTACTGCTCGCTTTCTCCAAAACTGCGGAGTCCTTTGCGTAAGCGCATTGCAAATCCAAAGCGTAACATATAGCTCATCTCCTGCAGGAAATCTCCTTCGAAAACAGATAACCAAACATTTCGAAAGTTAGTTTTAAAGGCTTTAGACCATGTGCCTGATAAGCTGAAATATGTTTGCGGCGAGCTTTCCAGCATTGCCGATCGCGAGGCTGCTAGCCGCTTGTCATCTGATCACATCACACGGGCCGGATTGAGGGATTGTGTTAAAGAATGTCTTTTTGGACCCGAAGGAGGATGACTTCAATAAATTCCCGCCGGCATGGGATATAGCCGGAGATGAGGTGGTCAACGTTAGTATTGGGCTTGTTTGATGTCTAGAAAAAAGAGAGAAAGTAGAGCGATCCAGGGCCAAGGAGTGTGTATCTATGTACAAATGAGACATGTGTTTGAGGGCATAAATTCCCGATCTTGCTGCTTAGGCCAGAAATAGATCCGTCATACAACTCGTGTCCAGGGTGCTTTCGTGAACCTTCGGATGGCCCGGCCGGTTGCTCAGAAACTTAACAGCGTGCAAAGCTCAGCGAAAAACGATGAGGCATCAAAAGACTAAAGCCTAAACAGTAGATTATTGCCCTAGAGAAGCATTTGCGAAATAAGCGGGTTTAAACAAATGTATTTAAACTATTTTTATCTAGCAATTAATATTGAACGTCTTCTCTCAGATCTATACTACTAATTTGTTTGTCTCTAAAGAAGACAGGTTGAGGAGCATGACGGGCCACAATGCTAACCTTCCGACAGCTAATTTTAGATTAGGAAGACAGTACCGGCATCATACTTTTGACGAACTGCATGAATGGCCCTCTTCAAAATGTCCCTCGAGGTTCTTGGATGGCCGAAAAGTCTTTTCTAATCGTCTTTCAGTTATAGTCTGCTCGGCGGTTACTCGATACTACTCACATGATGGCCTCGGCACATTCAGAGTAAGTGAACGCTAAAAAGAGCGAGTCGCCAATACACAAGGACCAGGCCCAAATCTCGCCGAAATCCTGATTGCAAGTCCACAGAATCTGGCTGAACTTGTTGTTCGAGAATACAATTCTCAGTGTCCTTTAGTGGCGTTGATGATTCCATGGTGAATATCTTAGCTTCGCTGCGCAACTCAGCCTGGATGGGCAGTGTGGATGTCAGTCTGCAGGTACAATCGTCCACTGTACTACGGACATATATCGAGTAATTAGTGCGATGCCTTGACCGTATGGTCAGAATGCAAGTTTGTTTAAAAGCAAGTGTTCATGTTAAATGGGGGCGCGCTAATTTTAGTGTGTTAATTCAAATGGTGGCCTAACTTTGACCGGCGTAGTTTCGTCATGCGACGTGGTTTATGCGAGTGTAGCGGACAATAGCAATTGGATTACTTTGACTTGACTATTTGACTACTTCAAAGGAGGAAACTATCATTTTTGTGAATCAATGGTTCAAGTTGATATTAATAGTATTGATCTAACATTGTAGGTAAATTCAGAGGCTCGTTTATAGTGGGATGTTTGAAATTTGGCTTATACCATCTATAGCTCGAACTGCCAGACTAGACACATTTTCTAATGCCGCGTTTGTGACAGCAAAGTTTCTTCTGTTTCTTGATTAGTTAGAGTACACCAGACGCTGTGAAAAACCTACACAAGAGTCTCGACCTTGTCTGAATAAGCGATTGCCAGAAGCATTGATCCACCTAGAATAAGTGACCACCGCCTACTCCACCGAACGCGGAGCCGTATGAGATTTGCTGAAGATCGGCCCTCGAGGGCCTTGGTGAGTATGTCATACTTGATCGTGCTATTCCCATGGCCACGACGACTTTCAATTCGCCCGTTACTTTTTTCGCGGAGTATAATCACATCAAGCGACGCTAGAATTTTGTGTAGCTGTACGTAGGCAAGTCGGTGCTTCCAGTAGTCTAGACTCTTGTCTGATATAATTTCCTCCACAACCTGAATTGCCTTGTAAGCATCTGCGAGGCACGAATCTCCAGCCATTGATGTCTCATTCTCTATGCTACCCCAGAAAGCATGAATTTGACTTTTATCAGCCTGGTACAACGACCAGGGATCGTCACGTGTCAACGACGTTAGGAACAACAGCTCTTCATTGGAGAGACTCTCTTCAATCGAGAGAGTGTTGCCTGAAGTGAGCGATGTAGTGGGTAAGTCCATAGGTGGCTGACGCTGTGTTGCCAGAGCTGGCAATCATTATCCATGCTATGGTGGTATTGTACGTATATGTAGTGCGGGGTTAAAGATGTTGTGGAATGTTAATATTAATTGGTTTATTTTAACAATTTTAAACAAACAAATGACGGGGAGGGTCAGCGCAGTGCTGCCAATCATAGGCCATTCTAAGGTAAGCAGTGGCCTTTCGCTAATTGAGCCATTTAGCGGATGACAGTCGCCGCCTATCGTTGCATTGACAGCGTGGTTTACAGGCTGGCCCGTGCTGTTCTCTGCGGGCTGCCCCGTTTGCGGGCTGCCAGGCTGACCTTGGTTGACTTTGCACTTAGCACTCCCGTCGCTGTCTTTTTGGAGATTGGCCCCCGTGTTCTTCGGCGTACCTAGAGACTGACCTGGTCTTCTTAGCACCTAGAGACTAACCTCCGTGTTCTTCAGCGTACCTTGGCACTGGCCTCAGTGTTCTTCTTAGCACCGAGCCGTCCCCTGCTGTCCTCTGCCTACCTGAAGACTGGCCCCCGTGTTCCTCTGCCTACCTGCAGACTGACACCCACGGTGCCCGTCCACGGTGCCCATCCACGCTGCCCATCCACGCTGCCCATCCACGCTGCCCATCCACGCTGCCCGTCCACGGTGCCCATCCACGCTGCCCATCCACGCTGCCTTTCCACGCTGCCTTTCCACGCTGCTCCCAGCTGTTTTGCTCACTGTTACTCTCGCTATCCTTTTACGTTTGCATGTGAGATCGGCGTTGTCGACAGGTAAGCGAAGTGTCGCGGCAAATACAATGTAGCTGTAATGTAATATATTTCATTGTTTTCTTCAACTATCTGCGTATGGTAGAGAAAAAGCTTCGAGGCTGTGATGGAGCTCGACACTTTGTGCACTGATTTACTGTACTTACTTGTCCATGGAATTTTTTTTCCTGTAGAAGACCAAGGGATCTCGTAGGAAAGCCCTTAACGACCACAGATCTTGGACATTTACTCGCCCAGCCTGCGAACAAAATACGCCGGCAGCGGACTAGAGCGCTGACGATGCATAGTACCCAGAGACTAGCTCGCTCCTCACCTTTATAACCTGCTTTCGAGTTATTATTTCTAGCAAATTTTTGATTCAAGTTCACGTCTTCAATAGGCATAGCATAACATATAGAGAATTTGTATTAAAGTTCTAGCTACTAGCCTTGTAGTAAGCTATTGTCCGATACACACTCATAAACCACGTCGCATGGCGAAACTCCGCCTTGATGAAACGCGATAATGGAATATGTCTCCAGTCTCGCAGCCACGAACTTGTGAAGAGAGCTAAGGACAAATCGCAATCACCCCATACCAAAAGAGTTACCTATTTTTTCGGCAATATTGTATTGTCCTCTATTATCTGCATCATGAAGTTAGACACAGTGGTCAGATTTGATAGTTGTGGGATGGCCGTTTAAGCGCCCGTTAAAATACAGCAAGCCGCTGCACTGAGCATGTGTTACAACAAAATTTGGTTTGAGGCGGAAAAATTGTCATAAGATTGACCCCCCATATTACAACTTTTAAAATCAAAACAGGCATATGAGAAGACCGCAACAATATGATCGCCGGCACTTACTAACTGTAATCAACTAATTTTAAGAGCGTGAGACCGGGTAGTTATTTTCGTACAGTGGACAGGTAGGGAAGACATCCCCGAACTGCAGTGTACAGCGGGCCGTGCGAAAATCGCTGTCAAAATCGTAACAAAAAGCAGCTAAAAAACAGCTTTGCTTACATTCGGTTTTTGTACATATCTACCCCGCAACAACTTGAGCCTTGCGGGCATTAGCCTTTATACAATAAAGTTGATCAAAATTGTTAACTGGTGTTAGGCTAATAATCTAATTTTTGGATGCAATAAGTAGTTCTCCAATAGGACTTGCATATGTTACCGCCGACGATGGATCAACTAGCAGCCCAAGCGTTCTGGGCGCTGGCACTCGGCCGTGGGCTGGCCGCCCCCAACAGCGGCCACCCAGCTGACCTCACCCAGGTACCCTGATCAGTCATGGTCCAAGTACCCTTAACGCTGCTGCTCTGGTTCGTTGCTCCTCATCACGACTTCCGCCTGCTATCTTTTCTTGTCTATCTCGTTCTGCCTCCTTCTTCCCCCTTCCGCCAATGGCAAAAATGCCGCCGCACTAGATGTCAACACAACGCCGTACACGGGGCGCGATTAGACGTTACGCTACAGGCATTTCTTTCATATACTATGTAGCTCTCGTAATAGAGGTAGAGGTGGTGAGTTTATAAAAGGGTGGCGGTTGCCCATCACTGTTAGACCCTAGGCCGATACTGCTCCTTGTGTTTCCGTGCAAAAAGCTTGCTTTCCTTGCGATGCCGGTCACGAAGTCACGGACTAGCGCGCCTTTGTCCGCAGCCGCAATGCCGAGTCAAAAGACTTTCAACAGCGAGGTCATTGACATTTCCTCAAGCGATGAAAGTGCCTCGAATAGCACCTCTGCGAACTCAGAACCGTGTGCTAATTCGCGAATTGAAACGAGAGAGCTGGCTGAGACAAGTAGGCCTACCATCGGCAGAAAAGTTTTGAGTGATATACTGACGAAGCTATCAGCGATTGGGTCTCGACTGCGTGACTGCGGTCACTGTAAGGATGTGGATAGTACAAGATACTACGAGAACGTGGGCGGCGAGCCAGCAGGCGAGGGTGACAGTGGCTCTGGCGGGCTTGACTCGGTCGCTGGTATCGACCAGCCACTGGCGCATATTCGCCGTCGTTCGTTTCCCAAGCAAACGAACCCCGAATTATCGAGGCAGAGATTTGATGATGTGATACCCGACTCAGAGGAAGATTCCGACGATGAGGAACTTCGAGACGCCAACACAGATACAAAACCGAATAAAGCCAGTGAACTAACCACAGAAGGAAAACGGGACGGGCCGCGAGGCAGAACCGCAGTAGGGAATATGCCACACAACAAGCGCAAAGCTTCTATCGAGCCATCGGAACAGAATGTGCCTAGTACGGAGGAAAGACAAAAACGACCACGGTTTAGAGTTGACATGGCCTTTCGGGTCAACCCACCAATAGTTGACGATGACAGGGAATCATAACGGAGGTTTTGGCCGTTTAAAGGAGGTTTTCAACACCATTCGGCCAAGACGGTACCCGAACATGTGTTAGGGGTTCTCAATATAGGTACTGATATAGCAATTGCATTGATAGACTGAAATATATACGACTAGTCGCTATATCTCCATACCATTACTTCCTTTTTCTCCATACTCCGTAGAAAGCCCCAATTCAAGATAATACCATTTACAACAAGCAACCCCCCCCCTTCCCCTTCCCGTGTCGAATGCACGCATGACTATGATTGAGTAGGTCCTCTCCGGACAGAGCCGTCTCCTCGTTCACAGATTTGAACAGTTTAATGATATCGTCTATTTCGGTCTTCTTATCGTCTGCTCCAGGCCTATCGGCGTACAGCGCGTAGGCATCTGCGCGGCCATAAAGCCGCACCTGATATGATGGAAGTAGATCGCGTGCAGTTGTTCCCACCTCCACGTGAAGGATATTCACTTCGTACGACATGAATTGTTATTCAATATTTCATTATAGCGCTGATAGCACTCACCTCATTGGCTGAAGGCTTTTGAAACTTTACGCTTTGCCAAATGTACGCCATGGTGCTTTGACGTAGCTAACAAAAGCAAGAAGAAAGCAAAACGAAAGTCTGCGAGTTGCTACAGACTGGTATCCATGAAACAGTACGACTGTTAGCATATGAATTCAATGAATTAAAAAACGAAGGCAAATATGAACTGAAAAGATATCAATTAAATACTGCTGCTATTCTTCAGCTACCCACGTTGCCGGCCGCGTCAACTTCGCAACAAGATCTCGAGACTTAGGAAAGTCAAAGTTAGGAGTCACCCTATTGATCATCACCCGGGTACCTCCATCTATACATACGCCAAAGAATTTGCAGTGGACTAATTTAGAAATCAGTGATGGGGCGCAGCATTGAACATCGCGCAATAGTGTCGCTGCATTCCCTAAGTCGTCACCGGCCGACTCATCCTCCGCCGACTCACCCACAAGCTCCGCATATATTGCTGGGCTATCGATCGACCCCAATAGTTCCACGTAATAATTCTTGAGAATATTTGTCGTGATCCCTTCATCTATGCGGTAAATATCAAGGAGTATTCGCTGCTATTCTTCTTAGCCGTTATAGTAGTAAAATAAAGGTGAAGTTACCTTTTTTTTTGTTTCCTCTTTGCTTTCTTGATAGTGCTGACTGCTCCAGATATATGGCATAATGAGTCCATAAAACCTTAAACAAGACTTTAGCCGATTGTTGATGGAAAAAAATCTGGATAACTACATAGTCGTCGGGCGATATACTGTTATTTATATTTCAGTGGTTTCTCATTCTCACTAATCGGTATTCAGATTTCGTGCCTAAGCTAAGTAAACTATATTATGGCAGCTTCTTCGTAAAGTAGATATGCCTCTTTCCGCGTAAGACATAGCCCCCATCCACCGCTTGCCAGTCACTCTTGGCCGATGACTTATCATGGCCTTTGTAGTCTCTGTAATGAAATTCCCTTCCCCTTTTTTTCACCTCGACCTTGATCCATGTATTAGGGCTCTCCGCAGCTTGACTATCCGGCAACTTGCCGGGCTCCAGTCCAGTGGAGACCGCCCTGCTAAACTGCGGTACGTCTGGCTCAGGATCTTCGCTCTCTCGTGGCTCGAGGCGGCTAGCATCTCTATCATCGTTGTTGATAATCTCATCATCGTGTCCCGCACCTGTAGCGGCATTAAGGAAATGGTTGCGCTCTTGAATTTCGGTATGTTTTGTCGGCTTGTCCAATTTCTCGCCCGATGTGTTGTGGATGATGCCCTGGCCGGTATCCTGCGCGCGCCATGTATCTAGATCCGGATAAGAGTACTCAATGCTGTGGTCGCCGTACGATGCCATTCTTGCTAGAGCCCACAGGGCGAGCTTCCCAGTGAGTTTTCCCGGGCCATGTTCGTTCCAGGGGATCGCTTTATACTCAACCCCAAAATCCCAATGTAACGGATTGACGTCTTGGAAACCCTCGCTCGAAGCAATACTCACAGGGTCGCTGCTCGGTATAATGGTGGCGTCAGAGCGACGGATACGACGGGTTCGATTGGCGGCTATGCCAGCGTGTAGACGATGGCGATTTATTCGTAGAACGACGACTTCGGTGTTGGTTATAATGAAGCCGTACCGAGTAGACCATAATGCCAGATAGGTAACAATTTGGTCAAGGACTTTCTTCCA
Source organism: Beauveria bassiana ARSEF 2860 (assembly GCF_000280675.1). Lineage (NCBI taxonomy): Eukaryota > Fungi > Ascomycota > Sordariomycetes > Hypocreales > Cordycipitaceae > Beauveria > Beauveria bassiana. The sequence goes on from NW_007930910.1 coordinate 33,927, forward strand.
CTCGTCAAAGTTATCGTCATCGTCGAGCATGCCAGACCACCATTTCGAGCTGATTTTCGTATCTCCAGGAAGTATATTCAGCATCCCCTCAGTAGACACGTGAGAATTTGACACCACCGACCAGTCGGGTGCATACATAGCGTCTGGTTGACACCTACTTCCACGACCCAAATGCTCCGTACCACCGCCGGAATTCAGGGCATAATTGACAATAGGGATTGGAAATCGCCCTAGCGCGTCCTGCGTCGTGTCTTCTCTGAGAACACATAAATCGAACGGAAGTGGATGCGGTTCATTGTCGCCTTTATATCGTCGACCTAGCTCCTTCCTAAAGATGCATTTGATGTTTTCGTAAGTGAAGTCCTCCCAAGGACACCAGTCATCAACGCTAATCTCGGTCTTGCAGTCCGTGTTTGGCCCAGTGATGCTATTGGCGTTGTTGAAATCCCGTGCCACAGACTTTTCTGCGAGGGCTTCAAGAATTGTAGGCATTCTCGGTGAATGAAATGTGAATTCTGAAAACGAAGTTGACACTTAGGGAAACACACGTGTGCTTTGGAAATGTCGCTTAAGGGATCAGGGTTCCTCTGTAAGAAGACTTATTAAGAGGTTTGGCTAACATCTGGCTGCTTTTGATAGGATAGGTCTTGTATTTATAGTTAAATGCGAGCGTGCAGACATTGACTAGCAGTCTATTTCCTCTGACCTTCATTATGCCTCACCTCCGCCTAGGGCCAGCACACAGGACTTTTCGTGCCGTTAAGTTCCAGCATTTCCAACCGAATCCACCAGCATAGATGATATCCGACATGTCAATTAGAACGGACTTTTTCCAGTTGCGTGCTAACGAAATTCGAGTGTGGGAGAAGCCGGCAGCCCGGAAGAAGTTTAGCGACTCCTCTATCGCTGCCTCATCATTTTCTCCTTCCTCCACATATTCATAGACAAGAGCTGTATACTCCATATCGCTCTGTATCTGTCTCGACGTCCTTTCAATTCTAAGATGTGGTGGCCTCCATAGAAGCGGTAGCTGGTATAGCGTTTCCCCCTTGATCTTTATCCAGCCGTAGCATTTCCTCATGCGGGGCATACTGGTGATTATTTCCACTGGGCTAGAGGCACAATCGTCTAGCAGGCCTCTGCGTCTCCATTCATCACTAAAAGCAAGCATGTTATCATAGCCTTCCTTCCAATTCCCGGGGTGCGGGTTAACAAGAATGGGACCCAGGGAGGGATTGTCTTGTGTCAGAGCTGCCTGCATCAGCTGTAAGACGGCTACAGCTTGGCATTCTCGCTGCAGTGCATAGTATGATGGTGGTGTAGGCGGCTTCTGATCCCAGAACTAAAGCCGAACCCAAAGTAGATTAGTGATGGTGCTGCGTAGGCGCATGGCCTCAGGGAATTCCTTACGACTTTCAAAACAAAGGGGCCGCTGTCGCCAAACTGAATTTTCCAATTGTATCCGTCGACGCCACCATCAAGCCTTTCTTGAAAGAATGTCTGGACGGGGTGAATGGGTCCGGTAATGACTATGGTGCGTAGATCAAATGCGCATCGTCGCAGACGTGGAAGCTTCAGTGCCTCGAGTGGGCAACCTGGCAGGCCATCTTCGTCCATCAGCTCGTGGTCGAGGAATTCTTGGTTCATGAGTGCGCCATCAAGTCTAGCCCTGGGTAGCCTTGGTTTGCGCGAGCCCCGGATGGCGGCGGGAGTGGCCCGACACTTCTTCGCCGAGGGTGATTTTTTTTTTGTCTGGCTAGACATTAGATTATCGCGTTATAGACTTGAGCCGAAAAATGACGAGAGGCTTTGTTGGGGAGTGCCTCGCCGAGGTTTGCAAACAAATCGGGCGTTGAGCAGTCGAGAACGAAGGCGGCTGCTTATAAAATGGGGCTGATGTGGAGCGACCAAGGCGAGAAGTGTTCACCGAGCCGTTGCCAGGCTCAGCCCGTTACAGCGAGCGAGCCCTCTATATAGTTGCGAGCGTTGAGCCCTGCACGGTGCGGTGTCGCATGCCCACATGTGGCCGGTACAGGCGCTACGGCTAATTGGCAAATCTTCACCTAGTTGTATGCTGTTCGATGAATATACGATATCCGAACTGAATTTTTATTGCGTATCTTATGAAAGAGGGTGCTTTCTACCTCTCATATATAGAGTTTGATGTGTTGATCCGCCTGGCAACTCTAGCAAAGCCGCTAAATCCTCCGCTCACGTGTTACTACGTTCAAACTCTCATTCAGCGGCCCCCGTCATATTCTGATGCGCCGTCGCTTAGCATCCGTTTCGTCTTTTTTTTTCGTTAATGGTCGTTCACTGGCGGCGAACCGTCCTCGAGTCTGAAGTAGTTCCATTCTGGTGGCAACAGACTTATGTAGTAGCAAAGAAAACGGCGATATTTTCGTCTCAAATCGAATGGAAAATTTTCCAAATGCATTTCAGCCGTCTCTTTGTTTCCCCTCATTGCCTGATACGCACAGAAGTATGTGGTGAGAATGTGAAAGTAGTTGATCGGCAAGCACTGCCCCGAGAAATACTGCGTAATGGCGGTCTGATAGTACGTAGACGCGTATTCACTGTACTTTTCAGCATCATTCGTCTCTGCACCAACCGACGCGTTTGGACATTTTGAGTATAGAAGCAGAAAAACCGCTTGTTTGGCCATATTGATAATCGTGGTAGAAATCCAGTCTTCTGGGCCAGCCTGTATCAAGACTTCAGCATCTACCAGCAAAAGTAGACGGAAATATCTTTCCTAACTAAATGCCTTAGTAAAAGAACTGCTTTGACTATATGAGGATTTACCTGGACAAGTTCTGCAGTGTGCGGGTGAAAGATGCTTTATTCTGCCATTCCCTTTATCTGGTCATTGACTGTCAAGTATATTACTAGACTTTTGGTGAAAGAGGAGCTAACTAGCTATAGGGATGTCAAGCTATTTATATCCATCAGTCATCCGGTACGTCACGGCCCACGAGTTATGTTTGTGGACGCCGACCAAGCTAACGATAGGAAATGCTCCTCGTTACGACTAATGGCCTTTTTTGACAAGAAGTTTAGTTAGTGTAGTATAAGAGCTAGGGGACGTAATACTTACGAGGCAGGCTAAGCATGGCGTCTCGTTTAGCTACACCTAATTCGAATAGCTGTGAGAGAGAAAGTAATTATAGCGATACTAGTAGAAGCCGCGGACAGGGGGACTTATCTATTCGCGACTAAGCGAGGGATAGGAACCGGAGAGTGAAGTAAGACAGCGGGGAGCTACTACTTTTTTTAAGGAAAGAAGTAGATAGAGGTGTGTATTAATATCTGGATTTAGCTTGAGTGGCTGTTTCTTGTATATGCATTCGCTTGCTTCGCTATCCCCTCCGAAGTCAATTGCCCCTTTATCGGATGGCTGCGCCGAGTTTTCTACTATGTTCGTCCGCATACAGCCCGGTGTCGCTCTAAACGCGCCTTTCATTGTTAGACAAGATCGAAAGCACCCCCAAGCACAGGCCTTTGCTTTCATATGAGAAATTATCAGAATCAATTTCACGAATATTAGTGCAGCGGGCTTTAAGCACTTGTAATCCCGTCGTGGTGATCCCGGCATTACCGAGAACGTGTAGGACATTTAGGCTCTGAAGCCTGGAAATAGCGGGGAGAGCGGCGTCGGTGATACTGCATTGATTCAAGTAAAGATATTGTATCCTGGGGGCTGCTCTGATTATAGGAGAGATAGCAGCGTTCGTCAGACTGCGGCATTGCAGGCTCAGGGACCAGAGGTATTTGAGTGCCTTATCGGGTAGACCGAGGAAGGCGACATGGTCGACGAGGTCGCAACGCTCGACTTGTAGCTCGCGCAGGTTGTTGCAGTTAGATATTAACACCGCGACAGAAGCACTCGTGATTTGTCCGCAATCATGCAGCCTAAATGACATGATATTCCGGCAGTTCTCGGCGAGGGCAAGAACATGCTCGTCACAGAGCTGAGAACAATCAAAAAAACCAACCTATGACCGTGATGCATTAGTGCTTAAGCTAAGGCATGGTCGGTGTTGAGTGTAGAAGTACGTATTAGCAATGCGAACTTAACATAAAGTGATGATTCAAGAAAACGGAGAGGTCGTACTTGTTTTAAATCCTTGCAGCTCTTCGTGAGTGTGGACAGGCTCTGAAGACTCGTCTTGCAAGAGCGTATTTTGAGACGGCGAAGGGCAGTGCAGCGGTCAGCGATGGTGCGAATGTGAATCCCAGCATTGTCATGCTCGTCAACAATTTTGAGTACACGCAGGGAAGTTATGTCTTGTACGAGGGGGGCCAACCCCGTTTCGGTAAGGCGGCAATTGAGGAGTTTGAGGGCCTTGAGCCTGAACTGGGCGTCGGGCAAGACTTCATTATCAGCCACATTGCTATCGAGACAGACGACTTTGACCATGCTGCGGTAGTTAAACCAGGTCCCAGGCGTAGCAAGCGTCCTCCAGACGAGGCGGCCGTCCTTGAAAAGGATATAACCCCAGAGAAGACCGACGGCGTTCTTTGCCCATTGCTTGCAGACGAGCAATACGCCCTTGAGATATGATCTTTGACGAAGTTGGGAGAAAATCATAACGAGGATCTCATCGGGAAGATGTTCAACACCGCCGATGACCTGTATATCCTGGTGTTCCATGGTCTATAGGCCGAGTTCAGAAGCTCAATAATTCGGGGCAATGATGTGGCATGGGCCACTATCGAGGGGTAGAATAATGATGAGATGCAAACAGGCAACAGGAAATAAGAGAGAAAGAGTTGATTGATTGAGCTATCTATGACTCTTGGATCGATGGGCCTGTCTAGCCCTTATATAGTCAAGATGCGTTTCCACATGCCTTAAATACTCTTTGGAGACTACTGGTCCAGCTTTTGCTTGTCCCTTTTTGCTATTGTCTGAACTACACAGTTTAGATGTGTGAGTAGCCGCATGGCCTGTTCCCTGTTCCGCAACGTTTACAAATTGGTTAAGTTTTATCGCGCTTTACGAGTCGCTGCCAGCTGTAAGTTTCGGTTTCAAGTATAAATTATTTTAGGGGCTTAGTGGGCTTACCAACAAGTAAATCATCCTATATTGGCCACAGAGGTCTCGGCTCTGATGCTCGAAGAGCCGCACCCTGGCGGGTTTCCACTTGCAATGGCAAATACCGTTCATGCATGGATTGCACACGCTGAGTATATTGCGTTGCCGTGCCGATATTTCCAAATCTCTGCTCTAGTTGATATGCAGGAGGGTATGGGAGATCGAAGTATCGTTCTAATATCGTCACTTCCTTGTCGGTCTCACTACGCTGAATTAGATATGTCGCAATGTACGAGTCAAGTCCATACTTCAGCAGAAGAATTGCAGCGGATAGGATGATCCAAACATCAAATAAGCCGGGATTGTGCCATTCGTCTGCAAGCAAGCTGCTCGAAAAGTCATTTTTTAGCATGACTTGGCACGCTCTCTGAAGTTCATCGCGTGTGCTAAGGTCAGATAGTCCAAGGTTCTCCTCAAAGAGGAGCACGAGACTAAGTACTTGTATGCGCGGAACCGATCTTGCCCATAAAACACTAGATTCGTGGGTCTTCCAGGAACACAGCCGAGAATAACTTTTTCGAGCAGATTTTTCAGCAAGCTTCTCCGGCTGCCCCTTGAGGGACGATTGAGCGATTGCCGTGACGATTATTCTTAGATCGGAATATGTGCGTCCATCCGTGTCTGGTCCATATAGCTCACTGACACTTATTACAGGGTATTTCTCCAGTAGATCCTTGATAACAGAGGAATGATTCTCTTCTTTGTGCCCGAAGTAGCAGTCGATCCTCCTCAGGTGTTGGCAGTTCTCACATCTGGCTTCTGTACCTCGTACGCAGCGACGCTTTAGGCGTCGGCAATAACCTATAGTGTCGCAGCTCAGGTCAGTGTTCGAGCAAGAGTCGGAAAAAACCAGCTAGACATACTACACGCTGTCGATACTCTATCATAGCCAAGCTTGACGACCTTTTTTCTTGCCGCTGTCACGCTGCTCGCCATTATTTGAATATGAAGACCACGCACACCTGGTTGAGGAAACGAGAGAAGCATTGATATTTCCTTCGAGGCGACGGGCAAGAATCTCTCAAGGCTGTTGAAATAATCGTCTCGCAAATGAGTGAGGTTGGCTCTTCTGTATAAAGCTGTGTGGTGATAGTCCGATTTTCGCCAGTGTATCGTAACTAGGTGAATTAAGTGACAGAAACCGGCAAAAAATTGAAGACAGGCAGTCTTTCTGTATTTTGTACGGTCTTTGTGCTACTCATGATTACCACGTTTAAGGTCTTGCGTAGTGGATATAGAGTCGCCTTTATATCCGTCTTGTTGCACGACTCTACATAAGTTTTTTTATATACTGTTGCATTGCCATCTTCCACCTAAGATACGTATAGTGCACGAGCAAAGTGTCCGAAAGGCTAGTTTTAATATTAGCACCGTAGAAAAACTCGGTTACGCGTGTTTCTCGGGAGAAGCAGCTGTCATCCCGGGTCTGGTGGGACCGTCTCTGCCTTGCCTGCACTTATTGCACTGCGCAGGAACTACAAACTTCTCTTTAGCCACACCGGAGGGCATTTGCCAAATTCAAGACCGTCTAGCAGGGCGTCTTTACATAACTCTCTACTTGTGTGTCGTCGTGTTTTCTTCGCACAGCGCTCGCAGGTGGAGGTTCCGATTCCTTCGGTACACATTGTCTAAGTAAGTAACGAAACCAGGCCGCGATCAAGTGTAGAAGACTTACCTGAGTGAAGGGGGCGTAAATCAGAATGACAGATGCTGTCCGCAGAGACTGTTTGTAGGAGCTGCTTTATGAACAATAAGGGAAGCTCGGTTTTATACGTAGAAGTGAACGGTGTCCTGCTTCTATAGGTTTTGTAAAGACACATCTTTATAGATACATAAGGCAGAAGTAAGAACTCGTTGAACTCGTAGCTGATGCTTCTCTTATCTATGCCGGGAAGCTATGTCCCGAGAAATGACTATTGATATCCAGAACAAGAATCGTCTCGTCATCACTGTGGACAGCGGCCGTTTGAGGAACAAGGTCCCGCCACTAGGGTTACAAAAACAATCTACCAGCGTCAGCAGTCGTGTAGAGAACATCATAAGGAAACAGTCCGACTTTAGCTAGTATAAGTGTTTCTAAACAGTATGCATAAGTTGATCAGTATAAGCCATCCATGATGAAACATCCCCAAGTTGAGGGCGATGTTCAATAAAGGTCTTCATACTCTGTCGCCAAGTATTCCATTCCTTCATCGAAGCCCCTGTTTTGAAG
>NW_007930910.1:41336-51040 GCF_000280675.1 Beauveria bassiana ARSEF 2860
GGGAATACCTTACTTACCGTCGAAAGCCCCAAAGCCGAGATTTCGGTGTAGCGTCTTGGCAGAAGCGCATATACTCGCCGTACCGTTTAAGAAGCTCCCTCTTCTCATCAACGGATAACTTGTCAATATACACCATACTGAACGAGAGCTTGACAAACAGGTCTTTGAGTAGCTCATAATCACCGCTCAAGCGGGGACGTGAGAAAAGCATACAAATCTTCACACTTGGCGGGTCCTGCGCAGTATATAGTTCGCAGAAACTTTCCAGATATTTCGCAGATTGGTACGCCCACGGAGCCTCTGTTTGATCAGGTATCGTTAAACATTGTAGTTCGACTATGATTCGTCCCCAATCGTGGCGTAGGAATGGCGAATCAGCCCCTTCGCTGGAGGTACAGTTAGTCTTATTTCCATTACCAAGACGTAGCGACACGCACAACTGTAGCTGCCAATAATTCCACACAATATTCTGCGAGCACTTGTCATGGGATTCCTCGGCTAGTCTGTTGAAATTAGTTATAGGCAGGAACGGCGCCTAGCTAACCCACCTTTCTTCACGGATGTGGCGCCCAAGTTCCTCCAAGGCTTTTTCAAACAGGAGTGACCCAGCTCGCTGTAGTACCATCGCCTCGAGGCTCTGGAGAGCTATATAGGCATTTCTGTCTAACATCTCGACACCTGGCATATTTCGGACGAGATTTCGAGTATCGTCGACGACTAGGACGGCATTCTGAATATCGTTGAAGACTGTTTCGGTAAGCAAGAGACCAAGGTGACGTATCTTAGACGCCGTAAGAACCAAAAATTTGTCCATTGGGGGGTTCCTGGTCATTGCCTCGGTGCTGGAAGGTAACAGGTTTATGCGTTGTGGAGGGAAAATGCCGATGCGTCTCACATAATGGAGTCCAGCATCGTATGGCAACATGGCTGAGTATAATAAATTATGATACCGAGGGTTCTGATGAGCCATAATCAAAGGTCTAGAATATGCAGAAATCATAATATAGGGAAGGAGAAAGAGAGAAGAATCACTAGGATGTAGGCAATTTATTTCTCTTATAATTGACCAGAAAGGAGCTTACCGGTCACTAGCTACCACCGCCGCACGCCTACTCCTCCTCGTCTGTGGGCTTGAGGCTGTGCCTGGAAACAATACACCATTAATGCGGCACATTCCCTAGCCTGATTGCAGCGAACCCCGCTGAGATCTCACCATAACGTTCTTCAGAAATAGACAGATCTCGAATGAATACATAGAGCTCCCAACACTTTTCCTTGTCAGACAAATACCACGTTTTCACCGAGACCTCATGGTGTCTAGCTGTTTCGTGGATAGCCCTCCTCAAGTGCATCTATGTCGAATTAGCATTGGAGACGAGACTATATCAGTGTTACTGACCAGAGCTTCGCGAAACATGACTCTGTCCTCCTTGGGCCACTCCCACCTGTTCCAATCGCGAATGATCTCTACTACCTCTTGGCTCAAACGCAAGGAGTCTGCACGTATTGTGCCCTTCTCTAGGGGGATCGATCCAATGGAGCAGTGAAGTTTCATAAGAATCGATAGACATTGAGTCCTTTTCGTTAGACGGCCTAGCGTCTCGTTTGCCAGGGATCGCGCATCAAGGTCACCAGCTTCCGTAAATACCACAAAGATAATCTGCCACGTATAATGCACGCTTATAGCCTCCGGCCACGTTACATAGTCCATTGTCCGCGTTGTTAGGCATAAAGGGTCCTTGAAATTCGATACCTGGTAGCTCGAGTTGAATCATCATTTTAGATCGTCTAAGACAAAGTGCTGCCTCTTATATATGTAGTCTGGATGTGCTTGCTCGTCTGCTGACTCTGGTACAGACCTGAAAACATTACTCATAACATGCTGCTCCCAAATCATCACTCAGCGGCTCTTCCCGTGTTGCGGTGCACTGTCGCTCAGCGTCCATTTTGTCGTTGTCTCGCGAACAGTCGTTCAGTGGCGGCGAACTGTTATCGATCCTGAAGTTGTAGCATTCCCATTCTTGTGGTAACATACTCATGATGGAACAGAGAAAACGACGAGCACCATGTTCATCAGAGGCCAGGAGGAATGACACATGCGTTTCAGCAGCTTCTTTGTTCCCTGTGATTGCCTCATAAATGCACAAGTATACGGCGCAATGGTGAAAGGCTTTGGTTCCCCAACTGCGCAATTTAGTAGAGCGATTAGTTGTCATCTTGATCCTGATCGACCATTTTATCCTTAAGGTCGTCGAAACGATCGACCATTTCATCACGCAGGGCGTCGAGACGTTCGATCATATCTGATCCGAGCTCCTCGACAATTGAGAAGAGCTCTACCAATTGCGTCGTTGACTTGCACTCATTCACTAATTTAGCTCGTGTCTTTGTCATGATTGGGCGACTCTGATAGCTGTCTTCGCCGTGAGGGATTCTTATCGCATTCCGGCTGGCACTCTCATGTGGCTCAGTCTCTGCGGTGGCTCGACACGGCCGCGCTGTTGTGGTCTTGGCCTTGCGGAGACCGAAGTGACGGGAGACGGGGAGGGGGAGTGTTGCACATCCTCAAAGTCGCCATCTCTCTCAAGACCTGATGACATAGCGCATGGTGTATTAGGCACAGTTGATATGGTCGGTGCTACTAGACTAATTAGTTTTGATTGCTTCCTTTAATTAAAAGTCTGGGAAACTGACTAACCTGGCGAGGGGCTGTTAGGCTGTCTTGTGGGCCCCTTGTGGATGAGCGTATTGCGCTTTCTAAACGATGGTGCTTTATCGTCTGCTTCGCCATCTGTCTCTGACTCTGAATCAGAGGGGATATAGATTGCCTGGCCTTTACTTCCGCCTGCTTCTCTACAGACAGAGCCTTGGCCCAGGCATGGTGACGCTAGAATTGAAGCACATGGTTTGTCTTGATGCCCTACAGCTTCTGAGCATGTCGTAGGTACGATATCGTCGCCGAGGGGGGCCGGTACATGATGCAAAAACGTTCTAAGACCAGAGAGGCTGTCGCTTTGGCTTTCGTGGTTTAGCTTCTGGGTCTTCGACGCGCGTTCGTCGTCAGCTTCTCAACTCCTTTTTCTGCCTTCGGCCTGCGTTTCAGGGGGTTGTATCATGATCAGGCAATTTTGGCAGCTGTTCTTGCCGCAATCGGGATTCTTTCGGTGCTGCTTGTTATTCCTTATAGAAATTGAAAGAGCAACTCTCGCGTATTGCTACGAAGAGGGCATCGACTTATATATATATCTTCTTATCAACCAGATGCAGCCACAACATGCATTGTGGATATCACAGGTGGACAAGTTCGTTTTCTGGCTTGCCTCATCGTTCACATTCTATGCCTTGTTGTCGACAGCCCTTTACGGGCAGCGCCTAGCTATGTCGCGGGAGAATGCATAGACGTATAGGCCATTATTCTTCCATGAGAGGTCTAATAGATCGTTCCTTTTCTCTTCCAGGGCCTCCACCCCCCACCGATACGTCGTATAGTCCTGCGTCACCTGCATGGCGTTGCCCTCGTATCCGTCCTGTTGCATCGCAAACCCATAGCACCCTGCATCGCTCGCGCAGTGCGTCAGGTTGATGCTCGGGGGAGCGCGTGCGCTCCACGCACCCAATTGCATCATGCCTGTCGCGCCCACCGGCGCCGTGTCCATGTGATCCGGCGCTGCGGAGAAGCAGCGGCCGACGCCGTCGTCGGTGCTGCCAGCGCTCGGCACATCATGGCCAACCGCTGCTCCTCCGGAGGGACCCATGTCGACATAAATGGGCTCCTCGCCAACGACGCCGCCCATAGCCGGTAATCGACGTGGTATCTGCTCGTCAACGAGGCGGCGTAGGGAGAAGAGGCTGTTGAGCTCGCCCTCTTCCGTGGAACTCTTGATCTTTGCGAGAAAACTAGCCGACGAGGAGCCAACTACGTGCAAGTTCATCGTGTTAGCTGATTAGGGTTATAGGAAGAGAAGGCGAATTGGGGCTGTACCTACAGACTGGGACGCCAGATCGATTAGGGACTCTAGGAGCAGCCACCGGTTCGTACCTTTCCAGCTGAGCATCGGGCGGCTGGCTCCATTCCGACATGACCGACGGGGAATCGCACGGTCTGTGGTAAGGGAAGCTAGTGGCTAGAGGCGAGCGTAACGGAGGTGAGTCTCTAGATCCCGATTTTATGCCTTGCGGCGGAAACAAATTGGGTAAGTTCTTAGGGGAAGGCATGATGCCTTTTTTCGTCGGGATGCGGGTGCGAGGAGCATCGTAGGAGCAGCCGTTTCCTCGCTTCTTGCAGTGAAAGCAAGGGGTCTGTCCGTCGCACTGTCTCATCTCGTCAATAACTTTCGCTTCTCCCTTGCTTGGGTGGTCATCCGGTGGGCATTCCCATGGATCGTTTTCGGAATAGTTTCCATCGCACCTTTTGCTTACGTTTCCGACAGGTCCCGCAGGCCTGACGAATTCGTCTTCGCTGCTCGTCGAGAACTTTAGGACGTGTCATTTCGTGCAACGGGTTTGGGATGAAGTTGAACAGAGGGAGGAGAGCGAGAAAGTTGAGAAGGAGGAGTTATTAAAGCTAGAACGATTCAGAAATTCTTCTCTGAGGAAAGGGGGAGATGCACGATGAGGTATAGTAGAAAGCTCGAACGGGTGATTGCACAATGGGATGGAGAAGGTCTGGAGATTCTGAATTCTACGGGACATGGTGGCAGTTTAAAGGCCCCCCCCTCCTTCATTTGTAATTAATTATGGAGGTTAACAGGCCGGCGTATAGTCGTCCTTGACCCGGCCAACTAGCCCTGCTTGCGAGATGAATTTTGTCTCTGGGTGGCAAAGTAGAGTGAGCCCAGGTACTATCTTCATATGTCCATCCGCAAATAGAGTATGGTGAAGGTCTGCTCCGGAAAAGACCACGAGCGTTCGCTCATAATACCTAAAAAGCCACGCGGAGATGTCAGCTACAAGAGAGGAAGTATGTACAGCGGTACCTGTAGAAGCCGCCGCCAAGGGAACTCATCTGTTCGTGGCTAGACTAGTGACAGGCACCGGGGAGCGAAGGACTATGGCGGAGAATAGCTATTTTCATTAAAGAAAGAAGTAGACATAGGTATGTATTAAATCTGGGGTTCAGCTTAAGTGGCTGTTTCTTACAAGTACATTCGAACGAAGTGATTCGGTGGGTCGGCCCCTTTGTAGCCAAGAAACATTCGATAAATTTGATTCAAGTGTTCTGAGGTCTGGGTTTGTATATCTCCTGAAGCTGCAGGTGGTAGGCGCCGGTGACATCGCGGTCCAAGTCCACTAACGCGTTCTCAGGATCCTCTGCGTGATTCGCCAAAGTCTCCCTAGATGTACTTGGAGAAGCTCTTCTATGTTCATTGTCGTCATAGTCTCGCCCTATTCTTCCGAGTAGACTTTTTCTCTGCAAGAGCGCGAGCACCACTTGACCCAGTGTGCCATGAGTAGAGAATTGGAGTTTATGTAGGGGGGGCACTTGCTCAGCAGAAAGAACACAGCAGGGTAGTGTTAATGCCAGGCCAGTAAGTACTGGGACCGCGAGCCAAGCCATAGTTCTGCGCACTTTGCGCAGAGTATCCCGCCGTAGGTCCTCGTCGTTGATAGCACTGGCAATGCTGTAAGCTGTCAAGGCTGGGACCATGCTCATAACCAAGATAGAAACCCAACACCATTGCGACTGCACAGCAAGGTAGCTTCGAAAGCCGAATATAACAAGGCATGGTGAGGCTATGTAGCCCAGCGCCCATATGATTATGTGAAGGTATGAGTCGACTTGATAGAGCAGGTTTATGTTCAATTCGGTCTATCAGCATCAGCCTGAGTCTGATCAATAAAACCGTGTTTAGACACTTACTGCCTGTATACTTATGCACAGCCAGTTCGCTAGTCGTAAAGCGTTAAAGGATCCGAACTGAAGCCCTGTGTCGGCCCTGAGACGTGATATGCCGAATACTAGCGCGCATACTAATAACGAGACAATGCATAACGGGAGTCCGACCACGAGAGGAAAGGTTTCTTTGAAAGAAAGCCTGATTGCGAGATATACAACGAGGATAGCATATGTCGTGAACCCTGAGATGTATTCCAGAGGATCAATGCTAGGCAGCATTGCGAAGAGCGGTGTGGCCTGCATTTTGATGTTGTCGGGGATGCCGAGCCATAAGTAGTGTATCTTATTCGCATAGAACCTGCATAGGACCTGGGCATTGCCAGGTCATGTGTAGCTCGCGCCAGAATGGCATGCTTCATGAGGCCCTGTTGCGCTCGAAGCGGTTTAATTCAATGGCGAAGGCGCCCATCAATCGTCCAAGATCTTACGGGCCCACTATGAGCTATTCGTTGAATTGGAAATCAGGATGGTGACCGGTTCCTGCACATCCGTTCCCGAAGACGCTGGAAAGAGTGGCTGGACTAGGACCCATGATCTGGGTCGCCGTTGTCTCTGTAAATTGTCCACGGCAGCCATCGAGTCTATGCTGAGTGCGACCGTTATTGGCGGCCATGGTGGCCAAGTTAGCACCCTGCAGAAACACACATGACCCCCTCTCGACCCGGGAAGCGGCTGATTTGGTATTCAATGGCCGTCTGCACGATTGTTTCGGCAGAGAGTATGGCCCACTTGGCTCGGCCGGTTTGGCCAAACCGGCCGAGCCAAGTGGGCCATACATCTGTATGCGCCGCTACGGATGTAGTGTCCGTATCCCCATGTTAGGAGTGCCAAGTTGGTAAAAGGCGATTATAGGAGCGTACCGTTGGTGAGCGGCTGAGACTGTCATAGGTGCGCCAGTATTGCAGGACGAATCTGCCTCCTCCTTCCCGCCGACCTTCTCTCTTCCCACAACCATCATCGTACGACCACCGTCTTACAACCATCAGAAGCCCATGGAGTTGTTACCAGCCTCCGTCGTCCAACACGATCTGCCGCACGAGATTGACATCAGTGGCCGGCGCCAAGACGATAACAGTGTTGTTCTGGTCGCTGTCCGTCGCGCTGACGAACATGTTGTAGAGGATACTCTACACATCGTCGAGGTTGAGCAGCATGGATGCCTTTATATCATTTGCACAGCAACGGCTAAGCAGTGTTGCTCCTCCGCGCCGCAGGAAGATCCGCGCTTTATTCTCTTTCAATTAGGGACCTGTATTACAAAATGCAGCAGAGATGTGCTCCCCAGCGTACGGACGTGCAGACCTAACCAGGCAAACGACGCTCTATCCAGGGCGAGTTCTCAGCAGTCCGCTAGTCCACCAGCCGACGCTGAGTGTCAATCTCAGCAAAGCGTTGAACCTAGCGTCGTACATCCAACCCCGGCTGGCCTGGAAGTCATTGGTGGCCCTCCGCTGCTGCCTACCTTTGCGAGTGGTTTTGGGCGGATGATGCACGACGGCGATGATTTCAAGTTAGCAATTCGACTCTGCAGGTTTGACGAGGAGTCGAAGCCCTCTTTGCTAAGCCTGTGGCGCCGCTATGCCTTAGAGAAGGATGATGCAACAGTTGTCTACAGCAAAATGCGCAACGCAACAAAGGGCAACGCCAAGACATCACAGTACCTTCACTGGGTGGTATCGTTCATGAACCTAGCCTTACTGCATTTCGAAATTGTCGACAAGAACTTGGTGGTGCAGAGTGGCGACCTAAAACGGCAAGCACGCAAGGCGTCAAGAGTGATTCAGCTCCTTGCACCTTTTGGCATGGCTGGCTTGCTCATTCTTACGGTCTTTGGCCACGCTACTACGAGCTTCTACTCAATCTGCAAAGCCTCTGATGAGGATTGGGTTGGCCTCAAAGATGGTCTGGAGTGGGCTTTGCGTTCAGTTCTCCCATATATTGCCCAGCGGCTCGAGGGTAGTCGTGCTCTACGTCGAGTCGTCCCTGTTTTCCACCCTGTGTCATTTTGTATCTGGTATCGTTACCAGATGGAAGGGCAGCTTCTAACATACGAATATGTTTCGTCAACGTTTGGCGCAAGCGACCGGGCATTCTCATGCATGGAATTGTTTACGGACATGATGCTTGGCGAGCTTCTAGAGTCAATGCCACTAGGAGACGAAAGAGCAGATACACCATGTCCGTTTCAGTCCAAGGTAGTGGAATTGTTAGATCCTATTCTCACCAAAGCTGCGAATAGACCCTACGATCCCGTACGCGATGTCAGCATACGACGCGAGTCTGAACCTTCACGCCGTGGCAGGACGACTCCAGTTATAAACGGCAGCCACGACAACATCATGCATGTACATCACATGCCGGAATGCAACAGCGCTCCTGACCTCAACCTAGAATCCATGACTTGGTCAGGCGGCTCCGAGGCTGAGAACGCGGCGCACGCTGGCGAGAGCGGCGGAGAATGGACTGGCGCAGCAGCCGGGCAGAAGAGACCCCAGGTCGAAGACAGTCCTACCTCAAAGAGGCACAGACCAAGCGCAGAAGAGACTGCGGAGAGGTTGGATGCCAGCGAGGCGTCGAATGCCGACCCGGAAATTTCGGCCTCTACTTCTCACGCTGCTCCGCAGGGTGACGTTGCAAGGGGGGCTGTGACTGGCATTGCAGATCCTGTGCAGCACCAGACGTTGGAAGAATACATGCAGTTTTACGGATTGAGATCGGAAAACTGGGATTCAATGTGCAACACCTTCTCAGTCACATCCTGGGAGGGAATGTTCGACGGCATCCCGGCGACATCTACAATGGCACACGTGGACATTCCCATCAGCAACGAGTTACAGGACGTGGATTTCAGCGAGAACGCAGCTTCTCTTCCAACTTTTTTATCGGAAATACAGCCAAGTGGAACGGTACCCCCTGCGGAAGAAACCGAAACCTAACCTCCGGCAAGATAAGATAAGAACTAACAGCATGATTTATAAACCCTCTTTCCTGAACCTTGCGCTCCGCCGTGTTCCATTTCCCGAGCATGATATTGGCAGGTTCGCTGGATAGCGGAGTTAGAATGGCGACCTCATTCGGCTCAACAACGACCCAAGCGTCTCCTTCTAAATATGCCGCGACTGGTTCATGTTGTCGCTCCCCCCGCTCTATGCGGTGACCGAAGAAAACACCCACATTATTAGGGAGCTTGTGTTCTGATTAGCCATAGCCAATTATCGCCCAGCGCGAAACTCACATTCTTATCAATAAATTTGCTAAAGCTTGCTATCTCAGGTGTCTCGTCATAACGGAGCATTTTGCCGTTCGCTGACTCTTTCTGCGCAGTCGGAGTAAGAGATGGGAGAGATTGAACGATTGCGTCAAAGAGCGACCGAACTTCTGTTCGATCGCACGTATACACCGCATACAATTCATTGAAGTTATTCATTTTCGTGTTGTTCGCGTTTGTATGGCTTTATTGCTATCAGAGGACTGGTATCTGGCAGGGGCGGGGTTCCATGGCCCTTTAAACCTGATGACCTTGTGCTTGCCCCACCAAATATTCGCACATCATTGGCCGCGTGCTTGGAATTGGGCCTCAGCTAACGCCTAACGAGATTGTCCGTCTATCAGCACCATCCCAGTAGTAGCTGGAAACGCATTTGACATGTCTTCAAACGCAAAATATAATGCGTCATGCTCTGACAGTGATGTGGCCGGCGAAGGCGTTGAGTCTGTGGATTCGCATGTGCACGATGATCCATCACTGTCTCCGCTGTCTTGATCCGCCAACTGAGAGCAACGCAAGGGGTCTAGCGTGGACTACGGA
>NW_007930911.1:0-16263 GCF_000280675.1 Beauveria bassiana ARSEF 2860
AATAATAATATAATAATAATAATAATAATAATAATAATAATAATAATAATAATAATAATAATAATAATAATAATAATAATAATAATAATAATAATAATAATAATAATAATAATAATAATAATAATAATAATAATAATAATAATAATAATAATAATAATAATAATAATAATAATAATAATAATAATAATAATAATAATAATAATAATAATAATAATAATAATAATAATAATAATAATAATAATAATAATAATAATAATAATAATAATAATAATAATAATAATAATAATAATAACAACTTTTAATAAAATATATTTAATATTATATAAAATAAAGCTTTTAACTTTCTACTTAAAATATTTAGAATATCTAACTCTAGTTAAAGTATAATTTTAATATTTATATTAGCTTTTATATAAAAGAAAAGCGTTTTATGACTACGTGGCTATGGTGGCTGCCTAGCCCTGCAGCACCTAAGTGGAGCGACGGGTGCGGGCACGTGTATAGCGTGGGTGGGTGGCAAGTACAACGGTCATGCGTCACTGCTTGCGCATTGTAGTCGGACCCTGAGAGCTGTACATTAACCTGCTATATCACGGCGTAGGTGTTCGCCCGCCTCACTCCCAAGCCGGGGTAGATCGTCAAAGCATACAATTTTACCTCGCAACCGCCAAAGTAGCCGTGTCATCTCCAAATCCGGCGTGCAAAATGGCTTTATGGCAACATCATCTGCAAATACGACACACAACGCGGGCAGCGCGTCAAGCAATTCAATAGATTCATACACACTGATATGTACAACTTGACTCTCCTAGGCATGTTATGAATGCCAACGAGAAAACTTGTCACCGAGTATCATGGCTTCCATATTTACCTACGATCCAGATCCGCCCAAGGTATCCTCGCCGTGGATCTCACCGGCAAAGCCGGTCGTGGCGACCCCTTTCCCAACAGAAGACGCGAACGACAAGCATGACTTGCTCTCAGACTATGGCCTCATTAGATTAGAGGCCGAGCCTCAAGCAGGCCCTACTGAGTACAAATTGCATCTTCTCCTGCGGCCCAGGAGAGCTTTTACATATATGTCAACTCGCATCAAGAGCGGCACATCGAGCACTGGCACGCCGTTAGCTGATACATGCGGGAGGGTGACTCTTGTCAAACACGTTGTCGCTCCTCAGCCGCGACAGCAGCGCCTCAAACATCTGACGACACAGCTTCTTTGGAGACTGCAGCAATCTTCTCCGTATCACGCCGCGAGGTCCAAAGAATTGGTCACCCCACGATTTCCAGATGAGAACTCTGATCTCAATTCCACCATTCAACTTACCCCTTTGGTCCCTGGCTTGGAAGAATCGGGGGGAGCGTTATATGAAATTGGTGTATCGGACGACGGCACGCTTGTGGGACTCACAAGAGACGAAATGGACGAGAGTTTGACGACACTGAGGATCATGGCAGCAAGCCTAGGCTGTACTGTTGAAGTCATTCGTATGGTCAATGTCGGTAAATGTGAATGGATGGAGTGTGTCGATCTTGTCGACAGTGGTGACGCCGCCGTCCGGCAAGTTCTTAGAAAAGACAGGCTCTGGGTAGCCGAGGCTATGGTCACCCCAAGCTTCAAGCATCATCATGCTACGGAAGTGGATGACGGAAGTGGCCGACAGAGCCTTGCAATCACCAGCCGTGGCACGTCTACAACTTCGCAGTTGAGGGTGACTCTGACCGGTCCCACCACTTCTGGCAAATCCAGCCTTCTTGGTACCCTGTCTACTGGAACTTTGGATAATGGCAGAGGCAAAAGCAGACTCAGCCTTCTGAAGCACCGACACGAAATGGCCTCCGGTGTTACCAGCTCAATTGCTCAAGAACTGGTTGGCTACAAAGATGGTGCTATTTTGAACTTCTCTCGGCCAGATGTTGAATCATGGATAGATGTCCATGATCAAGCGCAAGATGGCAGACTATTGTTCGTGTCAGACTCGGGTGGACATCCTCGCTACAGCCGGACTGTTCTTCGAGGTCTCATGAACTGGGCACCGCACTGGAGCATTCTCTGTGTAGCAGCAGATGATTCCCGGCAGGATTCGGGTTCGAATGACCCCGCAGGTCAACAAAATAACGGCATAGAAGTACCTTACGTCGACCTCGTGAAGGCACATCTCACTCTTTCTCTGAAGCTGGACGTTCCAATGACGGTCGTTATCACCAAGATGGACTTGGCCTCCAAGGTTGGGCTTCAAAAGACACTTGGAAAAGTTTTACGCGTGATCAAAGACGCAGGACGAGCGCCGAAGATTTTAAAACCCGAACAAGAAAAATACTGGGAGCTGACTCACATTCCCGCGAACGACAGATCGAAGATCAGCCCGATTACCGAAGCCATGAAGAATGCCAGCAGCTTGACCAAGATTGTACCAATTGTCCTCACTAGCTCCATGACTGGCTCTGGTATAGGTTTGCTTCATGCTCTTCTGGAAAGCTTGCCGATACCCCCTCCGCCGAAATCACACGACTCGATCGGCGTTGGGCTGAATCCCGACCAGCCGGATTCGCTCTTCCACATTGACGATACTTATAATCTACCTATTTCTCAGACAAGCTTGGCTACCGATATCGCAGCTGCGCAGAGTGGCATCATTGTCTCGGGTCATCTCAGATTCGGTAGTTTGACGGTTGGGGAGAGCATTGTGGTTGGTCCAATTCCGTCTGAAGATGAAGACGGGAAAATATCCAGTTCGGAGCATCCTCCATCACCGAGCAGCTTTGGGTTGTCTATTTCTCACCCTGATTCCACAGAACTAGCAAGAGTTATCATGAAAAATGCTCTGCCTGCATCGGACGTTGAAGGAGAATGGCTCGAAGCCAAAGTCGTGAGCATCAGAAACCTGCGCCTCCCAGTAAGGTCTCTTCAGGCCGGCCAGGCCGGCTCCATTGGCCTGGTCCTGGGAAGGGGTGATGGAGGCTTTCTCAGAGACCTGCCGCGTATTCGCAGGGGCATGATACTCGCCGTACTATCGAAGCACATGTTGGATACTAGCCTAACTTTGCAGGCTGCAAGCGGGTTCACGGCTGTTTTCGATGAACTTGACTCAAACACACTCGCGGTCGGTGCCCTCGTTAAAGTTTACGTTGCCAGTATTCGGGCTGCCGCGCGTATTTCGAAGATTCATTATCCTGGATTCTACAAGATGATTCAAGAGCCTGAAAGCACTGCAACGGATGAACTTGGTGTGTTAAGCATGACTGAGATGGGAACGGGAGGCTCACGATTCTCGGAGGGCAGCAACGCTGCTGAAGCGAAATTGGAGTTGCTACATACTCGAGAGTGGATTGAAATGGGTTCGCGCGTCATTATACTAGAAGGCGGTACACGGGATAGGTCGGGCCTAGAGGGGCACGTTGGAAAAGTAGTTGAAATTGTTGAGTAATTTTTACATCTGGAGCACTTGTTTGCATTTCTGTATATACAGTTTGGCGCCTATGCGTGCTAGAGTGCGAGGACATTCGGTGTACTGATTCATTTTGTACAATACATATTTATTGTAGTCCGAAATCTTATAATGACTTCTCCGATATATTGGTCTTGCTGTCTACTCGAAGTTATTAGGCTCGTACCAGGCCATAGAAAAGAGTCCACGTCAATATGAAACCTGATAGACCATTAAAAATGCCGCCCGTCCAGAAGCCCAAAGAATTGTAGTAGTATCGGCCGGGATCTAAAGTTGATTTTCCCGCAGCAAGTGAAGAAGGTGCAATCTGAATGGCATAGAACATGAGAGTTGCAACGATGGAAAGGACAAGATAGAGCAGGAAGCCAGTATATGATTCGAGACCGAGAACGCCGGCCGTTACGCCGAAGAGAGGAGCAGTTATGCTTTGGAAGTTTGACAGGGTCTATAAAGAAGTCATGTATCAGCACAAGATGGATATGCAGGCAAGATTGTAAGTGGGTGTCTACCCTGCCATTGTGAATCATAGACTCTTGGACTAGCGGATTGATTTGATATTCACGCTCCGACATCTCGGCGCGTGAGTGGCTTTTTGTCCTCTGTGCGATGTTAAATCGAAGATTTTGATCATTTGCAGTCACCAGGTATGTCAATCTGCTTTGGATAGTGATGTCGGCAATGATCGCCTAGCTGTTGAAGGTTGTACCGTTGTTTCCAAGGGAGTGTTTGCCCACCCAGCAACCAGGGTAGGCAACTTGAGAGCTTGTGCGAAGGTAGCGACGTGTTGTGGCGCTGCTTTTGGCGTGGCTGTGGCCGGCCCGAAGAGCTCCGGCACGATAGAGGTACCCCCGTACCCCGAAGCTCCGCCCCAATATTTAAATATCTACTAGTTTGAAGCGACGCGGGGGAAGGCTTGAGAAACCATTCAGATGCATGACTGTGCGTTGGATTGGTAAAATGAAACACAATTTTGAGCCCTTGCAGAACAATTTACTGCTGCGCGCAGCTCGCGGTATGTCGCTATTTCTATTGGACGACAATTCCAGTCGCGATCTTCGGTGCCTCAAACTAACGAATGCTTTCCTGCTAGGCGAAGTTGTTGAACGCCCGCCAATGTGGGTGATGCGGCAGGGTAAGCAGCGCAAACCTTCCCTATACAAAATGCTGACTCTGATTTGGTCTTCGAAAGCTGGCCGCTATCTTCCCGAATATCATGAAGAGAAGGCTGGTCGAGACTTTTTTGAATGTTGCCGGGATCCCGAGGTAGCCTCAAATCTGACCCTTCAGCCAGTTGATCGTTATGCCGGCCTTATCGACGCCGCCATTATATTCTCCGACATTTTAGTTATCCCGCAAGCTATGGGAATGACAGTTGAAATGGTAGACCAAAAGGGTCCGCATTTTCCGCAGCCTCTGAAGACTCCCGAGGACGAGCAATACAACATGGTCTTGGAGCGCAACGTTGACGTCGCCAAGGAACTCAGCTACGTCTACAAAGCCATCACGCTCACGCGTCAAAAACTCAAGGGCCGTGTGCCCTTGATCGGCTTCTGCGGTGCACCGTGGACGCTGCTTTGCTACATGGTTGAGGGTGGTGGTACTAAACTTTTTGCGCAGAGCAAGACGTGGATCTACAAGTATCCTGACGCGACCAAGAAGCTCTTGACCAAGATCGCGGATATCTGTGTGGAACATCTGGCTCTTCAGGTCGAAGCTGGTGCTCAACTCGTCATGGTGTTTGACTCGTGGGCTGGTGAGCTCGGTCCCGATTCATTCAGCAAGTTCTCAGAGCCATTCCTAGCGCATATCGCACAAAAGCTGCCAGTGAAGCTAAGAAGCCTCGATCTTGAGCCTGTTCCTATGACAGTGTTCCCCAAGGGCGCCTACCATTCTCTGGACAAGGCTTGCAACATGGGTTACAACGTTGTTGGCCTTGACTGGCTGCATGATCCTGTTGAGGCCGTAAAGATCCGCGGCGACCGCAATGTCGTCTTTCAAGGCAATGCCGATCCAGGTGTTTTGTATGGCACGAAGGCAGCCATTACTGAAGCTGTCCAGCGCACTGTGGATGGGTTCTGGGCCGAAACAAAGAAGGGTTGGATTGCCAACCTGGGACACGGTAAGCAACAGTATACTCTGGGTCTGAGAAGAGTACTAATCTTACAATCAGGCATTACCCCTGGTGTCAATCCCGATAATCTAAAACACTTTTTTGAAGAGATACATCGCCTGACCAAGGTCTGAGAAAATCGATTCAATACTGTTCTTGATTGTTGATGTGCTCCAAGAGACTGTCAAAGTCATCCTGCTGAGCGTTTCCGAAAGTAATATGTCAATGTTATTGTAAGCCTGTTAGGGCGCATTGATGTAAACTTTGATGTAAGCGGAAGCAAATGGGTAGACATTTATACATCAATCCGGAGAGAAATTGGGAATACTTCTCGCCCTTCTGTCCTATTTGTTTGCTTTCATGTGCAGTCAAATTTCGCACGTAGTCATGGCGTGAGCTGCCTGCTACATATTTCCAGAGATGTGTTTTGAATCTTTGAGGCAGTCGTCGCTAGAACACCGCTACGAAAAGGTGACCCTAACTCCGCACTACGTCGTCAGCAAGGAGAACAGTGAAGGGCGGTGAATATGTAAAACAGCACCAATAGTAATAGGCCTCTGGCCAGTGGTACTATCTTGTCTGGCCGAGTGCACTCATTTACGCCTTCTTGCTGAAGGGCCAACCTTTTCGGAGTTTTGAAGGTGTATCGGGACGATCTGGGTCATCGGAAATAGCTTGCTCGCGGCTTGAGCTTTGTGACAGTTCCTCGGCGTCGTCCTTGAAAACGTTGCCAGCGCCGCCGCGACCTGTGAGCTGAGCGCCACTGCTATAGCGACGGGGAATACTGCAGCCGAAACGTGCACGTCAGTAAAGCTAGTTCTATCGTGTGCAGATCCCTGGGACTGGTGACTCACGGCCTGACGTCCTGGCGCAATCGGGTCTCGACAGGATCCTTGTTCTTCGCCATGTTGCCTGTACCTCCGCGCCCGGTGGTGACAATGGCTTTCTTGAGCGTTGGAGTCTCCAGGTCGGACGGCTTTAATTTCGGCGACGACTTGGCGTCGGACATGTTGCCCGCGCCGCCGCGACCGTGCGAAGCGTACTGCGATGTCATGATCTGTGATGTGAGTCGATCCAGTCACCGCGACGTAGAAGAGGGGCAGACACTACTGCGACGGTGCTGCGAACTGGGCGGTGGTGAGATAGGTATCAGTGACCTCTAGGTGAGAGAGTGTAGAATAATTGTCGGCTTGCACAGCCTGCTATCCCTTGACTTTGAATGTCGCGAGCAGCACAGGCAAAAAAGGTAGAGTAGTGATGGGGGTGAAGAACAGTTGAATCCTGTGGTCGAGGAGCAGGTCTTAATGACAGAACCCTCGTTTGATGGATGTTCCTCTTACAGTGGGGGGCGACGTTAATTGTCGGCCTGTTGCACAGGTTTTGTCGGCCGAAAATTAGGGCACCAAAGTACCTAACATACATACCACTGATCCTATCCGTTACCATTAACCCTTACCCCTAGCCACTAACCACTAACCTTAACCACTAACCCCTAACCAGTATTCTAAAAAAGAGAGAATCAAAGCTTAGATTTTTATAATTTTTATAGAATTCTCTACATCTACTATATATAGGTATATTCTTTACGGTTATAACCTATCCTTACCTATCCTTACCTAAGCTTAATAGGCTTTTACTTATACCTAATAATTATTCTTAATTAGCTATAAACAGATTTCCCCTACGTTTTAGCTAATAAAACCTGCGAAACAGGCCGACAATTAATAAGGCCCTTACAGTAGGTTATAGTCGATACCTAAAGATAATTTTTCTACTTTAACTACTAAGATAAAGCCCTAGAATTCTCCTAAGCTACTATAAACTAGCTAAAGCTTATATTTAGTAAAGTACTAAAATATTTTTAGTTAATATTGAATTAATCCTTTATAGAATCCTATTATAAGTTTATATTATATTATTAATTATTATAAAAAATTAGTATTCCTAAGTTATTAATTTTCTTTATATTAGATCTAAAATTTAAGAAAATATTAATATATAACTAATATTATATTATAATGTTATTATTCTAAAAGAACTATAATAATTAAATTTAGTTATCTATATTAAAATAACTTTAATTATAATAGTTTAATTATTTAACTTAAAGAAGGTAATTAACTACTTTAACTATCATTTACTATTAGACTATAATACCTCTACTACTTATATACTTATATTATATAAGTACTATATATTCTTTTTACCTCTTTACCTCTTATTTTTCACATGATATCTAGCTCGTATTACTAAAACATGTTATTTATTTTTATCAAGACGGCCCTTCGAATTGATTTTATGTCTTTTTTTAGGTCTTTCTCTCCCACCTAACGTCTGTCTCTGACCTGACTGCACAGATTGCTATTTCCGCTAAGCGGCCTCTGGATTTAGCGGTGAATGCCACACGCAGCATGCCGACACTGACAGAATCGCTTCAAGCACCCCCTCACCATCAGGCCGCGGATTCGTCCGAACAGACTGACGACAGAGCTCCCTCTGAGCGGCAGCGCTATTCAATGATGGACTAAGCATCGATTCGTTGACACCGAAATCTAATCTTCATATGGCGTTATCTCAGCGACGGTGATATATTACCCGCAAGGCCGGGTAAAATAGGGTGCATTTGCAGCATTTGATAGTTTAACGTCCTCCCGACATGCCCTATAAGACCTACAGAGCGGAGAAGACAAAAAGCTGTAATTACGATCTAAGTTAGTTGCTCATTGAATTAGGGGAACAGGTCTCTTTTGCGTTGACATACGTTGTTAGTTGCTGCAATAGCAATGCTATCTTCGAAGGGATGCCAACTCATGTGCAGAATCTTCTTGTTGAAGTCGATTTGATCTGCATCGGTCTCCTTGCGCATGCGCTGAGCCCCAGGGCTCCCAGCTCGTGAGCCGTTCTTCTTGCCGTTCGAGGTCGGGCTTGTGGAGTTTATAGGAGTGGGCACGCCAACCTTCTTCGCCTTGAAAGCAGATTTGTCCGCTTGAAGAACAACTTCGACTTCTTTGTCTGGGTCAGACGGGTAGATCATAAAGTTGTTGTTGTAGCTGCCTGTCATCACGTTTTTGGCATCGCCCGAGAAAACAACCTCAAATTTGTCGAAAATACTGTCGTTCTCGTATGTATCACATAAGCGAGGTCGTAAGTGCTCATGAATAGGTATCGTCTTCACCGGCTGCCGCTCCATATTGATATCCCAGATCTTTACGGTGAGATAGTCGCGGGACAGTATGTATCGGCCATCGTAGGAAAAGCGCACGTCGGAGATGGAGGAGATGATCTCCGAGAAGAAGGATCTTGACGATGGGTCCTCGTCCTGCTCGAACACTACGGAAAATATTAGTAGCCGCAAAGCTGCTCCGGGTGCCTGGTCTTACTTTTTGCGTGTTGATCGCAGAGCGCGCTCTCTCTCATATCAGCTAGCTTGATCGTTCCCTTGGAGCTCGCGTACATGAACCAGTTGCAGCTAAGCGGATGGAACTCGGCAGCAGTAATAACCTCAGTAAGTTCTTCCATGTTGGCCGGCTTGATGTCCACGATGTTGAAGCTTTGGTCTTGGATGTTCAGGTTCCAGAGGTTAATTCGCAAGTCGTCACTGCTGATGTAGGTTTCACCATCGCTATTGACGGAGATACTGTTGATATGGTACGCGTGCGCATTCGCATAAGTGCGACGAGGCACCGCCGCCACAACAGTATCATGATGTGTGAGTCGTGGAAGCTTCAGATCTGTGGCATTTCGAAACTGCTGCGAAAGAGCCCGCGATCGAGCCACGCCACCGCCCCCTGCAGCATTTCCCGGCGTCAGATCATGCGATAGGTTGTTCTCGGCAACAACCTTGAGCGACTTCTCGAACACCTTCCACAGTTTGATTGTTTTGTCATTTGTCGATAACAGGTAGTGGGAGGCGTTTTGGCGTCGGCACCATTTGATCTTGTTGATCTTCTCTTCGATCTCGAGTGACTTGAGATAATCGAACTCAGGTTCGTGCGATTGAAACTCTGTGTGGAACTTGTACTCGCATGACTTCTTCTGCAAAGGGAACGATTAGCAGGTTCTCCAAAGCAGGCAGTAGCCTTAGAAGCAGATAAACACACAGTCTCGTTGCGCTCAAATAAGACGACGCGACCACCCTTATCACCTGTAGCGAGGTAGTTCCCCGTGTGGTCGAACTCGACAGTAGAGATGATGTCGGCTAGAGTCGATCGGAGCAAGTTAGCACACCTACACCGAGACAACCGAACCCATCAGCGGGGAAGAATTCAACGCACCCTCCGTGATGTCCTCCACGTCACCTTTATCGCCGAAACACCTATGTTTGCTCAGCTGGGTACATTTTCAGACGTATGCGAATCCTCGTACTGCGTGAACTTCCATGTTGGCGAATTCGCCTCACTGTCAACCATCTTGGCTGACCGCGACTTTTGGAAACTTGGCGACGCGGGCGATGGCCACCAACGATTGAGTAGACAATAAAAAAGCCTCCTATTTGAGCGTTTTTTTATGTCTCTTTGGAGATTGGCGGTTTCTAGATAGAAATTGTCGGGGTGCAGATAGCTTTGCGCAGCTTGAAGTGCTGGTACAAGCCTTTGATCGGGGTGATGGGTTGGACGAGGAGCGATGTGGATGATGTCGTCTGGCTTGGTGGGTCCAAAGGGATGCTCCCACAGCAGCTAAGGCGACCACTTACAATCACGCACACGGTAAGGAGGGACAATTCCAGTGCACACAATGAACTTTGGTGTGAAAATCAGTCCACTAGATCTATTATGTCTTTATCGCATAATGCGTTTCACGTGTCGCAATTAAGCTTGCTACGCTGTGTTGGTTCAGCACTGGTGGGCGCATCGCTAGGCCGCTATGGTGGGAAACACATACCTACCTAAATGCCGTGATCTTAAGTTTTTTAAAGGACTAGGTACTAGCGACTCGTCTATATAAAATGCACACTTTACTAAATTTAGTAAGGATTATTATATAAATCCTAATAGCCTTTATATAACATTTTAATACCCTTAGAAGTTATATACTAAACTAAGTAAAGGTATTTAGACCTACTAGAAGAAGTAAAATTATACTATTTTATTCTCTTAGTATATTTACTTTATATTTTTTAGTGTTTTATATGGTATCTAGTTACTTACTAGAGTAACGTAGGTATATACTAAGACTATTAGGCTTTATCTACTACTTATAGATACTATAATGAAGATTTTAATATTACGGATTAATAATGCTTAGAAAATGTAAAGTAAAATAGTATATGTTAACATTTTAGCTTTACTCTGCCTGGCCCACCGCTACTAAGCAGAGAAGGATTGTATGACGGCAGAAGCAATATATATAGTACAGCGTATGAAATCAATCATAAGAGCAAGAAAATGTCTGGCTTGTCGTTACTTAATTTTGTGTAGGATTGCAACGCAGATCTTCTCAAATAAACCGATCATCCGATAACGCCATTCCCCCATTCTTAAAATGTGTCCTCTCCCTGCGCCTGATGACTGTAGGCAGTCAATGCCCCTCCCGAAATTACTTTTGATTCGCCTGCAGTTAAATGTGAACAAACAAAAACCAGTCAGGGGAGCCCAGCTGAGTTGCTGGTACCAGTCTCGAGTACACCAACGCGTTTCTTGAGCGTATCAACCTCTTCGACCAAGCCCTTAAGCTTTTCATCCATGGCTTGGATATACGCCCAGACACCTGGATCACTCTGGGCAAACATGTTTGATTCGGCTGGGGATCTCGCATAATTGTTTCCAGCCGGTGTTGGCGGCCCTGGGAAACTAGGATGAGACAGAGCTGGCAGCTTGGGTCTCTGCCCGAGAGGTGGTGACTGACGCCGCGTAGACTGTGCTTGCTGATTCTGTTGAGGAGATCGAGGCCGACCGGTGGCAGCTAATTCATGAGCTGGAATTGCTGGACTCAAAGCCTTGGGACTCTCTGTCATGGCATTTTGAGAGTACAAACCAGTGTTTCCACAGCCTGTAGCGGCGGACGACACGCTTGTATGTCCAGTGCGGGCTGTACCCGTGCTATTAGGAACCGACGAAGCCGTACTGTTGCTCGACTGTGTCTGGCTCGCATTGGGCGGGTAAAGTCCACTAGCTATGTTGGCAGCAAGCCGAGGTCCCGATGGAGGGTATGTGCGTGACTGTGTCGAGTATTGATCAGGCTGATGGCCACCAGTCGGAAGACTTTGTCGACGCAGCTCTTCCTCGTCGCCCTGGTCGTAAGTCATACCGGACATGGCAGAATCGTCAGCTTCGGCAATACTGCCATCGATCTCATCCCCCTCAGCGAAGCTACCTAAGCTGAATCTGCGACCGGCACAGCCGCCAGCACCTTTTGCATGTCTCGCCAGGGCGTCTCCTCTAGCAAACTTGCGATCACATTTAAGGCAAATGTGAGGCTTCTCTCCAGTGTGAAGTTTGCCGTGGCGCTTGAGATCATGCAAACGACGAAAGCGCATTTGGCATTCGGTGCAAACATACGGTTTTTCTTGGCTATGTGTAAGCAAGTGGCTCTTGAGGTTGTGATGTCTCGTGAATTCGGTATTGCAATAAGGACACCTATGCTTTTTGGTACCCGAGGATGTTGGCGAGCCTTGAACGGGCGATGGGATAGGATACGTCATTCCCCTGTGGTTATTACCAAGATGAGAAGTGGCGAAGGATGAGCCGGGATATGGCATGGAGCCGGGCTGGTGCCGCCCTTCCTGGCCATCAACATGCTCGGGTGAGAGATGCTCGCCGTCATCAACGTCCATGGGGCCTGGGCTGGCGACAAGCTGTGGAGCAGTAGCGTTTGATGTTTGGTCGGAGGCGACATCGGCGACGCTCCCTTCTAGGCGGGTAGCACTATTGGCAGCAGCAGCGAGGGCGCTGGCCGCCTTGGCCGCTGGCTCCATATCAGCGGTAGGCGCAAATTGAGGTGCGTCTGTTGTGCGGCTCATTGGTTCGATTCCGCCTGACATGAGTGAAGTTAAGGCTTTGTGGCTCGGGTTCTCCGTGATTGGTAGTTGGGTTCTGACAGCTTCTCGTTCTTGAAGTCTTTTGCGGTGCAGATCTTCAAGGGCTACTGCGCCAGTCAATTGTAGTAAGGGGGAATGAACGTGGGCGAAGGCGATGCGAGCGGTTTTGGCAGGGGATTCGAAAGGATCGGCTCGGTTAGATGGCGAGGTGGGAGAGAGCAAATCGTGTTCGTGCTGTCGTTTGGTGTTGGCCCGGGCAGTTGGATCAGAAGGGGAAGCGTCGGGCAAATGGTTCTGGAGGCGCGCTGCGGTGGAAAGAGCAGATGTGGCGTCAATGTCGCCTCCGGTTGATGCCATAAGACTCAAGTCCGAGAGAACAAAGCGGCGCAACAGAAAGATGAAGCGCGGAAAGCATTCAAATGACGAACGTCAGAGCGGGACATCAAGCAATCATGTCGCCTGCCCTCTAGTGTAGATTTGGCGAAGCGAAACGAACGTGTGGCTGATGAACGTGGCGAAAGCTGGTGGTGGATGATTAATTTTTTTTGCTAGGTGCTGGTTGACTCGGGCGCAGAATGCACGCGAGAGGCAAGGGCGAGGACGTAGTGGCGACACGTACAAGCAGCAGCGAGCAAGGCGAAGGGTTAAGATGGGATCGATGCGCAAGCAATGATAAGGGTACGCGGAACGATAGGTCAGGTAGTGGCGCGTTGGATGTAGGGAAAGAGCAACAATTGTTAGTGACGATAGGAAGGAGGAAGAAAAGGTGACGGTTACTGGGGCTGGGTGCTGGGCAAAGGCCGCTAAGCAGAGAGCGCAGGCTGGGGTGGGACGTCAACTCACCAGCCAGCACAATGCAGCACAACTTGCGCAAGCAACAGCACCGCTGTAGGAAGACCCGTGGAAGGCGCTAGAGGCTAGAGGGTGTGGTGTGCACTATGCTAGGTGCGAAATACAAGTACAGATGCTTTTATCCAATGCACCACGTCTACGACTGCGCTTACTCACCAAGTTCATGTTGGTCATGAACCACAGATTGGCGGCCGCCGGCGGGTGTGGGGCGAGTAGAGTAGGTAGACCCAGCCCAGCTACACCTGTCGGCAAAGAAAAAAGAGCAAAAAGAAGAAGAAAGCGCCGCCGTTGTGAATAGTCGCAAGAGGGTCCAGAGGTTAAATTCATCTCGTACTTGCTGCACAACAGATGCTGTGGCTGGCCAGCTGGTCGCGCCGTTGTGCTCGGTCAGCCCACCCTGATTGCACCGCCCAACTGCTTACCAGCGCGTTGCCCGTCAACCTGGCCAGACTCATTCTTTTGCTTGGCTGTGCAGTACGCCGACTCGCTCGCCAGTGTTTGGCCGAGTTCTGCCGTGGCGCAGACAACTGCGTTACCGGTTGACAGTTTATTCCTGCTTACCCATTGTAGACAAGACAATCGTGAACACCTCTCAACAATCTCTCGCCCGACACGTGCTGCCAGAAAGTCTGCGAGCTGTGACCGGACCGACGATGCCCGCCTACATAGAGCATACCTTGCGTAACTATAATCAGCGTGCTCTGTCAATGCGCTCCTCTCCCTCCAATGCCTCCGCCACGCGTCCAGCAGGGGGCGCAGTCTGTGGGCCAAACTCGAATACACATCTGTGCAATCGGCATAGCTTGTTGCTGACCCCAACCTCTCACCGCCTGAACCAGCATCAGCAAGGGCCAATTGTGGGCATAGCGGCCACTGCTCCTAGTTAGCTGCCCACTACAGTTGTGGCTGGAGCGCTTGCGAGCAACTGGCAAGGCTACCAGCTACCAAATCCAATCCACGCAGGCGAGGCTGGACAACAGTTCTCATTTATTGTACAGAGTACAGGCATAAGAGCAGCTCTTCGCACAGCCCTAGTGGCTTGAAAGTTGAAGTTGCTCCTCTGAACAGAGGGCACATCCAAGACGAGTCTTCGAGTTTATATCTTCCGCACAGCTCGAGGCCCTGCTTCGTTGCCATATTGCCCGTTAACAACCCTTTGTAATACCAGTACGGACCGCATTGCGAATAGTTAACAATAAGAGGCCTCAACAGCATACAATGAAAAGGCGCCTTGTTACTACCAGTACCACCTTCTATGTCTATCCAAGGTGGCAGTGTCTCGTCATTCTGTACTTTGCAAGTTCGTCTACTGCAACGCTCGTCGTTGGTCTTCGAACTAAACTCCTTGTGATTATTGCTTGCAATGTGCCTATGTCTTCGGATCAGGAAAAGCGCATGACGTTCTGTTGCCATCATGTGAAGGGCTGTGTTCCAGGATTTCAATTCTAGCATCTCGATAGAGTTCAGTCCTTTGTCTTCCCGCCCTAGTAGCATTGCCCAGTGCCGGGCCAACGCAGCTGGCAGATGGCAGCTGGCTGCACGCGCGACTTTGCCACACTCCCACTCGACCGATAAGCGAATACTATTTACTTCTAGATCCAGACAGTCAAGCCTGACTGATTGGCATCAGATGACATGTGCACCACCGTGCTCAAATCTGCCAATTTGCCAAAAGACCTTACAGATAGGACGCTACGAATCATCAATAGCCAGCCCAGTGACAAAAACTAGCCTGGAACCGACATTGCGCATTGAACCAAGTTCGTCATGGCTATGACCTGAGTGCATGTTTGCAAAACGACTGCCAGCCAAACCATGGTTCTGCTCATGACGTAGTGGATTTGCGCCCCTCTCTGGGAAAGCGGCGGCTCGCCAGCCGCTGACGGTCTTGGACTTGGTTTCCTTTGAGACTCGTATTTTTGAGATTAGTGGATCATTCACAACACTGCGACACGTTCCTTGCTTTCAAGACTCAAACGACTGGCTTGCTGGCTACGCGGGCGGCACACTGGCATTGGAGCTAAGTCTAAGCTCATTGTCTGGCCACCATCGCAACTCGCCACATGTTCGGCGAGTTGGCGAGCAAAACAAGCTAGTAAATCAACTGACGAAAGGTGACTTGAAAGATGACGCGCGAAGAAGGCCACTGTTTCCAGGTTCGGTACGGGACTGGCAGGTAACTAGAGAGAAAGCAGGGTCGAAGAATCTACGTTAGCACCGAAGCTGGTGTTTACTTTCGTCACCGAAGCAAGCTACCATGGAAGGGATCACGCAGCAAATGTAGGTCTGTCGGTAAGTTAAAATTGGATCAAAAGCGACCCCTGCCCGAGGACAATTTTTTCAACTGTTTCAGCGATCGTCGACACTCCTGTTAGCCTGTACGGTTAGTTTAGCACGAAGTACGCATTTCTAATCTTACGTTGATTTTGAAGTTTACAGTATGAATATTGCAGGTGTGTTGCAGAGGTCCTACAGGTGCCACGCACCCGCCTCTCCAAGGAGGGTACTACATAGCCAATTAGCCTACATAGCTTCACAGCCCACAGGTATTTACTAATAAACAATTATCTTAAATAATTTTAACTAATAGTAAAAAATATTTCATAAAAGATATATACCTAAATTTTAAAAGAAATTCTATTACTTAACTTTAAGATATCTAAAAGTATAATTAAATACTTTTAAAAAGAATTTAAAAAAAAGTATTATTTAAGTATTAAAAAAGTAATTATAATTTTTAATAAATTAAATATTATTATTATTATTATTATTATTATTATTGTTATTATTATTATTATTATTATTATTATTATTATTATTATTATTATTATTATTAAGTAAATAAACTAGATAAATAAGTAAACTATTTTACTAAG
>NW_007930911.1:16363-21312 GCF_000280675.1 Beauveria bassiana ARSEF 2860
ATATTATAATTAGATTATTAATAGTTAAAGAATAAAAGATTAGGTAAAGTAACTTATTTACTTATTTAGCTTACTTACTTATTAATTATATTAAGTAATTATTAAATAATATATATACTAAGATAAAAGATAATAAAACTTAGTAAAATAGCTTACTTATTTATCTAGTTTACTTACTTATTAACTATATTAGTTAAAAGTTTAAGTATTATTTTTTTTATATAATATAACTTAATACTAGAATATAATTCTATTATTTTAGGAGTAGAACTAATTAGATCTACTATATAAAGGAGTATTAGAGATATCTTTAGTAGTAATAGACTTTTAGAAAGATCTATATAGAAGAGGGGTATTTTCTAATATAGCCTCTAATATATTTTCCTATTTAGTATATTTTTTTTAGATATATTATAAGGAAATTATATTTTTTAGTATATTAAAAAAATTTCTAATATCTTATCTAAAAAGCCTAAATCTATAGTAATATACCTTAAAAATATTTTCTCTATAAACATCTGTTAGAGGGTATGTTAGAAAACCCCCTCTCCCGCGTAGGTACTGTACCTGCCTGTACCTGGGTCTCTACAAATTGGCATGTGTGTGCATGCATCTAACTAGGAGAGGTGTACGGTATTGCTCTCAGATCGTAGGCATCACTGTTCAGCGGAAGAATGGCTAGGACAGGCGCTGTTATAGGATCCAACAACAGTTCGGCAAGCCAAACGAAGGGTTACTGGCTTTGTACTATGATTATACAAGTAACTAGGAATCTATAACGGATTGCTTCTAGAGAGCGTGGCCTAGTAGCGGATTTTACAGGAGCATGCGGCGAGGGTCTTCGATGAACTCCTTGATCTTCACAAGGAATTGCACGGCTTCGCGACCATCAAGAAGGCGATGGTCGTACGTCAGTGCAAGATACATCATTGGTCGAATCTCGATCTTGCCATTGATTGCCACAGGGCGTTCCTTGATGGCGTGCAGACCTAGTACAGCAGTCTGGGGCAAATTGATGATGGGGGTTCCCATAAGAGAACCAAAGACACCGCCGTTGCTGATTGTGAACGTTCCGCCGGCCATATCCTCGATCGTAAGCTTGCCATCACGAGCCTTTTTTTCAATGGTTAGTAGTTTTTCTGTACACAATGCATAGGCATAGCAAGCTAGTGACTAACCTTTTTACCCATATCAGCAATAGAGCTCTCCACACCGACCATGTCCATGGATTCAACATTGCGGACAACGGGTGTAACGAGGCCTTTTTCGGTGGCAACTGCGACGCTAATGTCAACATAGTCACGATATACGATCGTGTCGCCGCCGTTCGAGCCCTCAATTGAAGCATTGACAGCAGGCAGTTCGCGCATAGCAAGAACGGATGCACGAGCAAAGGCGCTCATGAAGCCGAGCTTCACGCCGGTCTTCTTCAGTACATCATC
The DNA here is from genome assembly GCF_000280675.1 of Beauveria bassiana ARSEF 2860. Classification (NCBI taxonomy): domain Eukaryota; kingdom Fungi; phylum Ascomycota; class Sordariomycetes; order Hypocreales; family Cordycipitaceae; genus Beauveria; species Beauveria bassiana. Next base: position 17,806 of record NW_007930911.1, read on the forward strand.
CTTGTATAGTTTGCGAAAATCCATGATATTGGACATGTCAACCTCATTGAAAGTCGTGAGTGAAGCGGCAGTGTTCTGTGATTGCTTGAGGCGTTCTGCAATGCGCAAGCGCATGCGGTTCATTTTCACCTTAAGAAACAATTAGTACGTCAATAAACGCCCCCACCAGCATAGACTCGCAACATACACGTCGTTCCTCCCGGCTACCAAGGCTAGGCCCAGAACTCGAAGCCTGTGAAGCAGAGGGCGCGGCGTCCTTCTCTGTCGCAGGTCGCTGAGGAGAAGCTGCGGGGGTTTTCTCCGCTTGGAATTTTGTCCCTTTCTTGGTCTCTTGGTTCGATTCAGTTTGTGTTTGGTGCTGTGATGATTTCGATTCAGCTGCCAACTTCGCCTGGTCGTCATCTTTGGGCGCAGGTTCATTTTGAGGGGCGGGCGAGCCGCCCGACTCGATGCGGACAAGGTCTTGTCCGACGGTGACAGTGTCCTCCTCATTCACAAAGAATTCTTTAATAGTACCGGCCTCCGTAGCGTTGACAGCGACATCGATCTATGGGTGGTCCGTTAGCCAGGAGTGCGGCCTATTCGGAGGAACCCGCGTTACCTTGTCAGTCTCGATGGTCGCGAGTTCTTCGTCCAGCTCGACATAGTCACCAATACTCTTGGTAAACTGTTTCAGAGTTCCCTCGGAAATGGACTCTGCCATCTGCGGCACTTGAACAATTTTGTCAGCATAGGAACGAACAGTCTGCATGATGCTTGGAAGCATCACAGCAATTGGCTTCATGTTGCGACGCTGGCGGACCTGGCACATAGGTGCCATTCGCACCAGGGTTGTCAATCGACGCGACAGCATGGTTGCAAGATGAAGCCCGTTTCTGACAGAGCTGGTGAGTGGGATAAATAGCTATGTGCCTTAGCTTTGGTGTGACGCAAAGGAGGTATGGGCCTCCTAGCTCTTGAGAGGAAAATGTTGTCACGTGATGTCCCATCCAACTGGCCAGTCTGGAACCTCATACGTGCGCCCTGAGAAACAGCACTGCCAGCGTATAAAACTCAACTCTAGATTTCTGCCTAGGGCTCTTCTACAAGCATTAACATTATATACATTTGCATAGTCTTATGCACCTTTGCGCATTCAACCTGGGCTTCCGTACAGTAGTCGCCTTATCAGCTCTTATCTCTCTCGGCCACGCCACGGTACTTATGTGACTGTAATGCAGGTGCGCGCACGTGGCGCAGGAGCTGACAGAAAAGACGCCAGGCCATAAGGCGGCCACCTACAAGCTCTGTAGCCTTGTGCTACCATTTAATCCTCCACCCTCATAATCATCAACAGCTTGCAGCCCGACAGCTTCAATCCACGACAAAGCATATCAGGAGCAGTCAATCGGTGCCAAATCGGCCCAATTGTACCTTTTCGACAAGACGCGCGACCGCCTTCAAGCAGTCTCTCAAGGTGCAGTCTCAAAAGCAAAGGATAATGTCTACACGACAGGCCGCACTGTTCGTACTCGACTCAAAGCATCCACGGCGAAATGTATCTAATTCTGACAAATGCGCTTCTCTTTAACAGGTCTTTGTACCGCAGATCGTTGCGACTTGCCCTAGACTGGGCTGTCCAGCGCCAACTCTGGCGAGGTCAAGCCCTGTACATCCGATCGTTATTTGAAGCGAATCGCCATGTCACCGACCCTAGACAACAAAGAGTCCGCCACGTTCATCAATGGAACCTGTAGCTATAGACTGATAGCTTATAGGCCCTACTCTCTGAAACCGAAAAACTACTAAACGGATGGAAACATCCCGACCCATATGTCCCGCCGACCGCCCCCGGAGGTATGCACACTCCGCAGCTGGCTCCCAGGGACGACTCAGGACCAAAGGCTAACGGTTCTGCAGGATCAAAATACGAAAGAAATATGCCGTCCCCGGTCTTGGATCGTAAGTCTACATTCATGGAGACGACGTGGCTCTACAGTTCACTAACGAGCTCACTCTAGCGCCGCCACACCCTGCAAATGGACATTGATGTCGATGCCCTTCTGATTCGGGGCCATGGAAACTTGGTCGAAGAAAATAAGGGCCTGAACATTTTGGCCTGCGAATGCTCAAACTTCCAGGTAGAATACTGTTAGACATGTGTATAAAGCTGCGTAGTCGAAGAGCAGAATACTGACACGGGGTCACCTCGGAGCTTTGATGCTTACAAATGCTGAATAATTTGTGTGCACATCGTCACGAGCCGACCAGATAATGAAATCATTAAAATCTTTTGTTAGATGTGTAATCTCATTCATGACCATAGTCTTAGGGGGCTATTGTACAACCCTGAACGCATAAAAAAACCGAGAACCGAGACCGTGACCCCATGTCATTGCAACCCAAACGAACCATCGCAAGAAAGCAAAAGAAATCGACACATTTACAGTTCCTGGCTGGCATTCTTGCCGCTCTTGCCCTTGCCAGTCTTCTGAGGCAGAAGGTCTGGAATGCGTTAGCATCCGTTGCGCTTGAAGTGGGCACTGAGTGGACGGCTTACTTTGGTGAATGTTGGGCAGAACACCGCCCTGGGCAATGGTGACGTGTCCCAGCAGCTTGTTCAACTCCTCATCGTTGCGGATGGCGAGCTGGAGATGACGGGGAATGATACGGGTCTTCTTGTTATCGCGGGCAGCGTTACCGGCAAGTTCGAGAATTTCAGCAGCGAGGTACTCGAGAACGGCGGCAAGGTAGACGGGGGCGCCGGCACCGACACGCTGGGCATAGTTGCCCTTGCGAAGAAGACGGTGAACACGGCCGACGGGGAATGCCAGACCAGCCTTGGAAGAACGACTAATATAAGCGAGTTAGTGGTGCTAGATGGCTGCGCTTCACAATGGGCAAAAACGTACGACTGGGCGTTCTTGGAGCCAGAGGCCTTGCCACCAGACTTGCCACCACCGGTCATTTTGTTTGGTTTGGATGAAAGGGTTTTCAAGTGAGAGAGATGAGAGTAAGTTGGTCGGGCAGGGCGACGTAAGCAGGGTGCTGTTGAATGAGTTGCAAAGATGATAAATGGCAATAGGCGGCACGTTGGCGGGGGGCGCGGAGGTTAAGTACTTTTTGGCGCGTTGGCTACGTGATCTGGGATCACCCGCGGCCAAAAAAAAGGTAGCCACCTCGGCCACCTGGAGCTAGTCCCAAACAGGAACATTACCGTGGAAATGATAAACACTCCTTGCAAAAACGCAGGAGCTGGCCAAAATAAATTGAGTAGCTTCGCCCGCGCCCGCGCACGGGTCATTGCTCCAGAGTCCTCTCTGCTCAATTTCTCAGCCCTCAGCATAACTATGTGCTTGGGCGTATCATTATTCTGTTGTTTTCCCTTCTCGCGCGAAACAGCCCGGGCTTGACGCGATTCCATGGAAGGACAAAGGATGCTCAAGCCAAGCTTCATTAAGCAAACCAAACTCATGTAACTACCAAATATATATATATATATATATATATATATATATACGTCTACTC
>NW_007930911.1:21412-29934 GCF_000280675.1 Beauveria bassiana ARSEF 2860
GTAACTAACAATATATATATATATATATATATATATATATATACGTCTACTCTTGCTGTATTGAGGCCGTTGCAACTTTCAACGTTGAGGGGCAAAAACGCTGCAGGAGAATCGTTCAGGCTCAACGCAGCTGGCACGCTGTAACTAGAGCTGCAGCCGCATGCGCGTAAGGGCGTTCCCTCACATCCCTTGGAGCGCTTCGAAGAGGCATTATAACAGTGATGCAGTGCCGCTATACTTATATTACGCAAGAAACACGAAGATATTACCCGTCATACCAACTAGTGGCAAGTGCCGTTGAATAGGCTCTCCAATAATCTTGAGGTCTTCAGACCATGCGCACAAAGACGAGTTGCAGCATCGATGATTCACACAATGCAGATCTAACGGCGATATCTAGGACGCGATCGCGGATTGGCGGTCCCCATCAGCTAACACGAGCGAGGAAATGCTGTGGTAAAAAGTGGAGTAATTGACCCAATCAGAAAATAGACCTTAAAAAAACAAAACACAAAAAACGCGCGACAAGGGTTGCCCGTCACAAAATCACCAGCCAGAACGCGGTATTACAGGTGGTACCAGAATGTGGGGCTTATGGTGCTTCCAGCCAACCATATCTCAGCCTTCCTAACTGTAGTCAGTTCACGTAGCCACCTGATTTAGCTGGATCACCTCAGCGCCAGCGCCCATCTAATTGAACACCTCCCCAGAGCAATCAGTAACCTGGACCACTGCGCGTCACCCAGCTACAAAAACCCAGCCCGCCCCCCGACCGTTCCTCCTCCGCCATCAACTCTTGCCATCATCCGCTGCCTAACTCGTGTCTTTGACCACAATCAAACAATTTTTAAGTTTTACTTCAATTTTTTTTTTCTCCCGCCTTAAACCATCAAAATGCCCCCCAAGGCCGCCGACAAGAAGCCCGCCTCCAAGGCTCCCGCCACTGCCTCCAAGGCTCCCGAGAAGAAGGATGCTGGCAAGAAGACCGCTGCCTCTGGCGACAAGAAGAAGCGCACCAAGACCCGCAAGGAGACGTACAGCTCTTACATTTACAAGGGTATGCTCAGGCGCATTCAGTCGCTTCACAAACGTGTTTACTGACCGTGTTTTAGTCCTCAAGCAGGTCCATCCCGACACCGGTATTTCCAACCGTGCCATGTCTATCCTGAACTCATTTGTCAACGGTATGTGGGCCTCTCCTGTATGCTCCTTGCGCATGCTAATCCTCGTCAAGATATTTTCGAGCGCGTTGCCACTGAGGCTTCTAAGCTTGCTGCCTACAACAAGAAGTCCACCATCTCCTCCCGCGAAATTCAGACTTCTGTCCGTCTGATCCTGCCCGGTGAGCTGGCCAAGCACGCCGTCTCTGAGGGTACCAAGGCCGTCACCAAGTTCATCTCTTCCACAAAATAAATTATAAGTTGGATCTGGATGCTGTTTTTGTGTGTTTCGGTGTCATTTGAATTTTTATGCGTGGCATCAGGGTCTCATGATCTGAGAATCTACGGGCTAAAGATGGCCCTGCCGTTGGGTTTCTTAATGCGTTACGGATGGTTTGCTTTATTTGGGGCAATGTCTTACGGTCAACGGGGTTTGCGGTTGTACAATAAATTTCGAGAACAGGGTCTCGATGCAATGAATTCGTGCACATGATGATTTCAATCTCGACACTTTGAGTGATGGCATCAGTCTAACCTAGTCCTGCTTTGGATCTCTTCATGGTCTGAATGACGGGAATGAGAATTCCCTTGTTGTCTTCCGAGCCGAGAGCTGTCCCAGTGCTCCATCCCATTTTTTCCAGCATTGCTCTGCCACGATTCTCGATACTCAATTCCGGAGCAGAAGCACCAACGATCTCCCCATCGCGGTAGCTTGCTTCGGCATAGCCGTTACGGGAAGGTTGCTCTTGCAACCTCTTCCCTTTATAATCTAGTCTGGGAAAGTATTGACGTCGTGTTCGTCTGACAGCTGATTGAAATGCCTCGTCGTCAAATCGCAGCGTCCGCTTCGTGCGGTACAATGTGGGTCGGCGCTGGTCGGCTTTGCCAGTAGACTTGGATTTTACGTTGAACGTGTTTGCCAGCTCGTGAATTATCTTCCTGGCGTGCTTGTCCATCGGCGGTAGGCAGATGCTGTGAAATTGCGTGAGTACATCAGCTTAGCTTGAGGGTATGAAATCATACCTAATGTCGAGGCTTATTAGAAATCTCTTCAGCTCGTCGGCAACCTGGTCGAGACTCATGCCTTTAGGATATTTGACACGCAAGTCATCGGTATCTCCTTTTTCAGCTTTCTTTTTGATGAGATTCAGGGCGCGAAATTGCTCACGCTCTTTTTTCCGCTCGGCCTTTCTGATGCGATCGCTCTGCCATGCTGCTTGTAGTCTGCATTCTATCTCGGAGTCGATGTCGGCGAACCTGAAATCGAGTTTATGTTTTGCCGCCTTGCCATTATTACGCTGAATGCTAGGACGATACCAGTGCATGGGGTCAAAATCAGTATACTCTGTGACGGTCTCCCCTGAAGCCCCCTTTGGGATCTGCTTGTTCAGCTGTGACGCCAGAGCAGCCTCGGTCAACAGGTCCCCGGCGTCGTTATCGCTAGATTCAGCACTGCTCGCGCTTTCGTCTTCGATCTCTGCTGGGCCCGCTAGAGTCTCTATAAGCTCCTGCATCTCACCATTTTCGCGCATGTTCGCAATATAATCGGCCAACATTCCATCGTCCTCTTCTTCGGACACATTGAATATGGCGGCTCGTTTCGCTTTGGCTTGCCTCCCGCCCCTCCTCCCACGAGTAATGTTAGTCATGACCGGTGACGTTTCCACCTCTCTCTGAACTGCAAGTATTTCCGTGCGGATATTTTCCATGTCAATAGTGTCGCTCTTTTTGGGGACCGAGTTAAGTCTGCCTTTAAAAAGTATAACTTCGCCTTCGCTATCGCTGTTTCCGTGTTCGAGTGTGTTTTCTTTTGGCATGTGCAGTGTCGATACCTCGGGTTGATGGGTGTTTAGCGAGGTACACTGTACCTCGCTAAAGTAGAAAAGATTGCTGGTCTCCAGCTCAGCTGCTTCGCTGTCCGGCATTGGCTCTCCGCTAGTTGCTCCTTCAAGACTTGCATGTAAGCTTTGATGACCGCTCATTACTGATCTCTTTTTCGGCATATTGTCGTGACTTGGTATGGCAGCGTCGGACTGATGCTCGTCTGTTTCCGAGGCTTGCGGCGGCGACTTGAGTGGCTCATAGAATCCGGCACTTGTGAATGAAATAGGCATCATCCGGAGTTTTGTCTCTTGACCCCAGAATGAACGGTCACGTTGGCTGGTTTGCCGTGCTTCGTCGGCCAACGTTAAGCTTTCTATTAGATTGTAATTAGCCTGCTGTGCCGGCTGGTAGTGGTGTGGCAATGTGGTAAATTACCGATTGGTTTCGTGTTGCTTATTTTCCGGTGTTGCTTTGCGGCTTTCGGTGCACCTGGGCCTGTTCTCGCCCTCGACTTGGACTTGCTTTTCTTCGCCATACTTCGTTGCGTTGCTCGACTATTGTCGCATGGCTCACTGCCCTGCGACATCTAAGTAGCTGTTATATTATTATGTAAATTTGGTTTGATGCAGCTCCATTTTTTTTAAAAAAAAAAAATTGGTGCCGGTGGGGCGATGCTGGGGACGTGCCGGTGACGCAACAACATAATACCACATGAATAGCTCCCCAGTCGATTACCCTGTACCTTGCTAATGCTCATGAAAAAAAGCTTTGCGTACGGTCGCGAACGGTAACGTTATCAGTAAATGGCTAAGTACAGAATACTTATATTTTGCTTTTCTATCTCGCATTTAAGTGGTGTTTAAATCATCGATATCTATTCCTGGTGCATGTGCTATACTTCTATTGTGTATCGACCTACGTACGTCGCGACATGCACTGGCCTAGTGTGTCACGGGGCTCTGGAGCAAACGGGTAACTGCCGCCTCTCCGCATTCAGTGAGCATTTGACCCTCGTACTCACACGTGCAACGGACATTCGCGACCACAAGAGCACTACAGACAACGAGCAGAATACGGATAATCATGACGATGGAGTCTACGATGGCTCACGTAGACCTCGGTCGATATAAGAAAATAGTCCAGATGTTCTGGGACCCCGAACCATCAAACGATCCAACACTCGACCAGCCAGTATGGTGCCTCGGGCAATCATACAAGTTACACAAAGGCGTAAAGCCACGAACAGGTAGCCAAGGGCAACATAGCAGCGATATGGGCGCAACTACAGCGACGGCATCACTAGAGCCAAGCAAGGCCGTAGCTGTGCCCCCAAACAACGCGCCGGATACGCCGCCGGAATCCATAGGCGGCAGCTTCTCTACTGGCCGGGACGAGATGGACCACGAGAATGGTTGGCCCCAACAATTTATCACAGATTTCGACTCGAGATTCTGGATGACATATAGGAACGATTTCAAACCCATACCCAGATCAAAGGACCCCAAAGCCGCGTCATCGATGTCATTCCCCATGCGAATCAAGTATCAACTCGGCGACCAAGGCGGATTTTCATCTGACAGCGGATGGGGTTGTATGATACGATCGGGACAGAGTCTATTAGCGAACGCCACTGGAATAGTTCGCTTAGGTCGAGGTTAGCACTGATTCCCCATTATGTATCAAGCTGCTGATAGTGAGAGGATGGTAGACTGGCGCCGAGGCCAGCAGAAAGCGGAAGAGATCAAAATCATGCGCATGTTCGCAGATGACCCGGCCGCACCGTATTCCATTCACAATTTTGTCGACTATGGCTCTTCTAAATGTGGCAAATATCCCGGGGAATGGTTTGGCCCATCAGCTACATCACAATGCATAAAGTACGTTTTAAAGCCAGCCGAAGGCAGGCAGACGCTAATGTAGCATATGTGAAGAGCGTTGACCGACAAATTCGAGACGAGCATGCGAGTGTACATAACTGGTGACAGCCCTGACGTTTACGAGGACAGCTTCATGGCCACGGCGAAATCAGACCATGGTTTTTTCAAACCCACTCTCATTTTGATCAGCACGCGGCTCGGCATTGACAAAATCACGCAAGTATACTGGGAAGCGCTAATTTCAGCGCTGCAAATGCCACAGTCCGTTGGCATCGCAGGGTATATACGCACACCAAAGGCTAGTACATCAAGACAATTGCTGACCCTGAGCAACGCAGTGGTCGTCCCTCATCGTCTCATTATTTTGTGGGTTCACAGGGAAACTTTCTGTTTTACCTTGACCCGCACCATACAAGGCTGGCATTGCCGTATAAAGAAGTCATAAATGACTACACTGCAGAAGAGATAGATAGCTGTCACACGTCTAGGCTCCGACGGCTTCATGTCCAGCAGATGGATCCCAGCATGCTGATTGGATTCATTATCAGAAGCGAGGAAGAGTGGAAGGAATGGCGATGCGGTATCAAATACGTTCAAGGGAAGGCTATCATTCATGTTGCGGACTGCGACCCCAGACTCCAAAACAAGCCGGAAGGTAGAGAGGGTGCAATAGATGAAGTTCAAGTACTCAGTGATGATGATATGGAGGATTAAGTATTGACTAGCGTTGCAGAGTAGACCGCAGAAATGTACTAGATTATGGCGAAATACACGATGCGAAAGGTCGAACGACGAAGCTCTTTTCCCAACACTGCCAATATTGTGCGCGAACTGCCTAGCATGATCTGCAAAGGAGATGGCCACATCCTCATTGCATACACCTTCAGGGCGTCCTCGAATTTCGAAACCCTACCTTTTTTTCTTCCTTCTAGCCTGGGTGTCTTCAAATCTCGAAGCGGTTGCATGGCCGTCATCACGAAGATGCGCGAAGAGCTTTGTGCGCGAATCAAATTCCTGTGCACACACAGCACAGAGGTGCTGTAGTAGAGAATCAGTCAGTATTGACCCAATCTGTAAGGCGCGGTATCGTACATACTTTGGAACCCTCGCCGTGCTGTGAGGCCTTGGCCTTCCGTTCTCTTTTCGCCCTAGCTTTGCCGACTTTCCTCGTGCCGTTCCCCGGATCAATGGTCATAGAAGAAGCAGTGGTCGATAACTCGTCGACGCTATTCCCGAGCGGCTGAGTAGGGGTGTCGGTGGCACTTAGCTGGCCGTTTACCATCCGATTTATGAGGGTGTCTCTTGGCGCGTAGTCATCGTCCCCATCCGAATGGCCAGCTGAGAGGGCTGGATCCTTATCGAACTCACTATCAGCCTGAATCGAGACTGAAGAGAGTGGAAGTTCTTGCTTTGCATGGTCTGGATTGGGTGAATATCTTTTGTCGCGCAAAGCAGCTGCATGGCCATGTCCTTCGGCCCACGCTGGGTCATCATTCAACTGTAACTCAACACCTTCTTTCCTCATCTGCCATCGTAGCAGCTGCACGGCTTTCGAATGCTTCTTACTACGCTCATGAGCCTGGAGTTGCTTTTCGCTTTTGAAATTCTTGTCACAGACCACACACTCCAGTATTTCCACCTCCGACTCAACTTCTGATGAGGAGAATTCCCCTCCATCTGAATGGGTGTCTCGAGACGTGGCCCAATTTGGCAACTCATAGTCTGCCATGCGCTCTATATTCGCGGCGCGAGATCTTGCTGCTTGCGCCGCGGCGGCCACACGGGAGGCTTCTTGCCGTTGTGCTTCCGTTTGAAGATTGGGGATATAACGCGGGTCTCTTTTCCTGACAAATGCCACAAGGAATCTCACAGCATCGTTGAACTCCCGTGCCCCATCCTCGCGTAATCTCTTATTCTCCTTATCCATCAATCGCCGAACTTGCCTCTCCGGGGCATCCGACAATCGATACTTGTCCTTCCACGAAAACGTCTTTTTGGTCGCGAAACCTGCCCAAGAGGCGTAGAATGGTTTTACAACCTCCTCGTAAGTATCTTCTGACTGGCCAAAAGAAGCGTAATCGATCGCATCGACGTTTTCTTGTGCTGCGGCGACCTCTTCTTCTAAAGCCAAATGCTCAAATGTCTCTCTGGCAATACTGAAAAATCCAATGGGGTCATCGTTAAATGGGATACTCGAATTGAATTTCCGTATGAGGCTCATGATTTCCTCGGCTGACGTGATGCGAACATTTCTGATCGAGGTCGGCTCCGCTCCATCACCAGTGATGTCTTGTCCAATGAGAATAGCATCCCGATGGGCATCGTACCATGATCTCTCGTGAGAATCCGATAATATATCGTATGCGGACTGCAGTTCGGCAAATTTATGAGTTGCAGCAGCCACATCTCCCAAGTTTCTGTCTGGATGAAGCTCCAGTGCTCTTTTTCGGTAGGCTTTTTTGATGCTGGGGGTCAATTAGTCGATGCGAATAACCAAAATAAAGAAACAGATTCTTCGACCTACTCGGTCTCGCTCGCGTCGCGGTCAACACCGATAAGCTCGTAATAGCATGTTTTAGTGGTGGTTGAGCTGGGCCCTGGATTTCCTTGCGATGTAGACTGAGAAGCGCCCATTCTCCTTTCCTACCTTGAAAGAGTCACGCAAACGACGGTCCTGACTACCACGCGCAAGTGTAGTACAATCCGTCAGTTGTTAGTTGCGCTGATTCTCAATCCCCTTGCTTGAGTAAATCGCCTTGCTTGTGTATTTCTCTCCTCGGGCCCCCACTTGCGCTAGAATTTCGAATGCAGAGGTTCGCGGGCTTTTGTACGAAGAGATAGCTATTGGGGATGAATTGCTTTTCTGAAACCAATTATCTTAATTTTTTCAGAGTTTGCGGCTGCACGAGGGGTGTTCTCTTACGACAAGTGTTCGTGTCACACGTAATCACCACCACCAGGTGTGTGTTTCAAGAACAGGCAGGTATTTTAGGGTGGATGCACCTTAACTAAGGGTACCTCAGTGAGTTAAGCTAAGGGAGGGCACCCTCAGGCGAGGTCTTCCCCACTTTAATTTTTATATTAAAATACCTACTCTTTTCTAATTAGTTCCTAAGAGGTTAATAACCTTTTAAATATATACTATAAACTCTAATCTTAACTACTAAATCTAACTACTAACTACTAACCTCTAACCCTCTAACTACTAACTTAAACTATTTTTTAACTAGTTCTTAACTAGTTCTTAACTAGTTCCTTATTAATTCTTTTAAAAAAAATAAGTACTTTATTATAAAAATTTAAGTAGGGGACCTTAGCTAAGGGTGCTGTCCCTTAGCTTAACTCACTAAGGTACCCTTAGGTAAGTTACGACCCCTATTTTAGGTAGGTAGGTAGGTAAGCAGCTAAGGTATGTTGTACCTCAGGCGTGTTAGCGGCAAATACCTAGGTACATAGTTACATAGGTACTAAGTAACTTCTTTACCTACTACCTATACAGAAGGGTAGGGCCTTCTAGACATGCCCTATATAGCTATATAGTAGCTATTAGCCTTACCACAGCTAATATCCTATCTATATAAGTTTAAAATGTTTAAAGAAATTATAGTAGGATTAAAATCCTATTAAAGTAAATTTTTACTATTTCTATTTTCTTAACTCT
>NW_007930911.1:30034-34257 GCF_000280675.1 Beauveria bassiana ARSEF 2860
ATATTTATATAAATATCCCTTTATTAGTATATTATTATTATTATTTATTTATTTTAATAAGAAGAGAATTATTTATTATAAACTAGCCTTAGGCTCTTATAAGTAGGTGTTATAATTATTAATAATTCTCTTAAGGAGAAGAGGAAAAGAGTAAAAGAGAAACTAGCTATAGAATATTAATATTATATAGCGGGCCCTATAAGCCTGCTTTAGTTCCTCGACGGCCTTAGGCTAAATATAAGGAAGGTAGGCTATAGAGCCTGAGTTCTTGATAATAAGTTATTATACTAGACTTTAAAAAATATAGCTTTTTTTTATAATAATAAAATATTAAAATACTAGTTCTTTTAATAGATAAGCCTTATTAAGGCTAATATTATACTATTTCTATTAAAATTCCTAAAATTATAAAAGACCTCTTAAAATATTAAGATATCTTAAGTCTAAAACTAAACTAAAATCTAATATTTCTAGAAGATATAAAATACCTTCTAGAAGAGCTAGAAAAAGTATTAGAATTACCTAAAAACCTAAAATACTAAAAGCTATTATAACTAACTAGTATCTAGTATATTTAACTAGGCTATATAAGTCTTTTATTACTTAAAAAGACCTTAAAACTTACTAAAGGTTTTCTTAATTTTACTTAAGTTAAAGATACTAACTTTAAATATATAGTCTATATTTAGGCTAAGATAATAAGATAGTTATTTAAATAAACTCTCCTTAATCTAGCTAATATCCTAAATATTATAAAAGATAATACTTTTAAAATTAAGCCCTTACCGTATAATAAGAAGCTAATAGGCCTTATATTAGTAGATAGAAAGTCTTAATATTATTAGGTTCTACTTCTTACTAATTAAAAGGAACTTACCCTTTTAAATATTATTTAAGACTTCCTTAAAAGTCTTAAAGTATATTATAATTATATATTAAAAGAATTCTATTATAATAGTAAAAAGGAGATTAATTAAGAACTTAAAGACTAGTTTACCTTATAAGATATTTAGTTTACTACCTAAAGTCCTTATATTTATAAGTAAAATAAACTATTTAAATAATTAATTTAAATTATCTTAAATAAACTTAAGATTATAATACTTTAGTCTAAGCTATTATTTTTCTTATAAAGTACTATATTACTAGCTATAATAATACTTATTAACTATATTATAAATTTAACTTAACTATTAGTACTTTATTAAATATTAATATAAGAAATATTATCTTAAAAAGCTAAGATATTAAATCTTATTTACTTTAAGGTAATAAGAGTACTTATTAAGGTTCTTATCTTTTATGAAAAATAAATAAAAAACTAAAAGCTAAAGGCTAAGACTAAGTTAAGATAGTTATTAGTTATTTTAGGCTTTAAAACCTATTTAGTCTATATTTCTTAATAATATATTATTACTAAAACTTCTTTTATAACCTTTATAAAGAAAATTAAAGGTATTAGGTATATTAAGAAAAGCCTAGAAGGTAACTTCTAAAATATATAGAACCTTAACTTAGAGGGGGGAATACTTAAACTCTTCTCTAATAAGAAGTCTTTAGATCTTAATAAAAAATCCCTAAACCTACTTTAAAAAGAACCTTAAAAGTAACTTACCTTTACCCTAGTCTTATTATTATCTAATAAACCCCTAGTTATTAAATTAGAAGAGGATAACCCTTCTATATTAATAGACCTTAGTATTAATATAGCCTTTTTTAGTTATAAGTTAAATTTAATAACTATTTATTTTATTTATTAGATTATAAAGACTATTAAAAAGAAATTTAAGATAGTTAAAAAGATATATAATAATATATTTAATAACTAAAAGAAGGCTCTCTAAAGTCCTAATAAAGATAATTAGATTAAAGTTTTTTTTAATAAGTTAAAATAACTTATTAGAGCTAAAGTCTTCTAGTTTATTAAATATTTAAAAGTCCCTAATTCCTAGAAGGTTTTAAAAAATAAACCTATCTTTTAACTTAAGTTTAACTAAAATAACTAGCCTATTAAATATAAGATAAGGTTAATAGTTAAAGGCTTTATATAGGTCTTTAGATAAGACTTTTTTTAGACTTATACCTTAACTTTAATCCCTTTAACTTAATAAATTATCTTAATATTAGTAGCTATTAATAATAAGAAAATTAAATAAGTTAACTTTATTAGAGCCTTCCTTAATAGTTAACTAAAGGAAGTTATTTATATAATATTTTTAAAAGGTCTTTTAGAGTTTATAGAAGACCTTTTATCTTATAAGAGTAAAAGAAGTAAAGAACTTCTTTAACTTTTAAACTAAGCTAACTATAATCCTTCTAAAAAGTAAATTATATTATTAAATAAAACTCTTTATAAACTTAAATAAAAACCTTAAAACTAAGAAATTCTTTTAAAAAACCTCTTAGCTAAGCTAGGCTTTAGTTTACTTCTCTTAAATAATACTATCTACTAAAATTAGACTACCTAAATATTTATAATAACCTATATTAATAATTATCTTCTTATAAGACCTAACCTTTATTATATTAATTAAATTAAAAGGTAGCTTAATAAGGCTTATCTTATTAAAGATAAGAGACTTACCTCTTTTTTCTTAAGTATTTAAATTATTTAAAATTAAAAAAAAAGAAGTTTATAATTATATTAAAGCTAATTTATAAAAGAAATAGTTTCTAGATTTAGTCTTCTTAACTTTAAGTTATAACTTATTTCCTTATAGCCTAGACTATTATAAGACCCTTTACTTAGTTTAATGCCTAAGTATATCTTTATAAAATACCTTATAAAGAACCCTAATTTAGAAGTACTTAAAAAGAAAATACTTAAAGCTTTATTAGACTTAGATTAATATATATTCTAATATTTTATAAGTATAATTATATAACTTATAATAATAATTAAACTAGATATTACTTTTTTAGTCTAATTTTACTTAAGATATATAATTTAGGTAAATATAATACTTTTTAATTTAGTAAAGGGGAGTCTAAAGTACTTAAATAGTATTAAGACTTATATTATAAGATATTATAAAAGTAAAAAACCTAACTATCTCCTCTAGGCTTACTCTAATAGTAACTTTACTAGATATTAAGAAACCTCTAGGTCTATAGGTAGTTACCTCTTAACCCTTAATAAAAGACCTATTAACTAAAGATTAAAAAAAGTAAGTCTTATTTTACTTTTAATACTAGAAGCTAAATCTAATAGTCTTTTAAAGATAATTAGAAAGATTAAATAAATCTTAAGGCTTTTTAAAAAAATAATAATAATAATTTAATATCTTATCTCCTTATTTTATAATAATTAAGGTTTAATCTCTAATATTAGTAACTTAAACTAGTATATTAAAACTAAGTATATATTATTAAAGTTTTAATATATTTACTAAGAAGCTTAGTCTAGACTTATTAATATTAAATATCTTAAAATAGCTTTTATACTTATTAATAGCCTAATAAAGCTCCTTTTAAGTATTAAGTTCTAGAGCTTCTAAAAGCTCCTAGACCTCTAAACTCTTAACTAGAGCTACCTATATATAGTAGTCTTAAGAAATTACTAATTACTATATATATTAAGGTCTATTATTAAAAAGCCTTTATCTTTATTCTAAATAACTCTTAAGTCTTTATTAAAATTTACTAGGTCTCTTTTTAAGATCTATAAAGCCTATTAAATACTAAGAATAACTAGATAATATCACTAAAGTAGTAAAATTAGTTACTTATATATACTAGAATTTAATATATTTAGTACCTATAGTTTAATAATAACCTCTAAATAGTAGTCTTATTATCTCTTTAATAAGGAATTAACTATAGCTCTTAATTAATTTAAGAGTTATCTTAGTACCTATAGGGTAGATACGCCTAACTTATAATAAGTTAGAATTTCTAATTATTATAAGCCCCTAATATCTTAAAAACCTATAAGGAAAGCTATACATTACTATTAGAACTAACTAAGTTATAAGGTAAAATATTTATAGTTAGTAGGTTACTAGCCTAGCCTAGCCTAAGCTACTTTCCTAAGAGGTCCCTTATAGATCCTATAAATACCTAGGTAGGCTATTTTTACTAAATAGTACTTATAGACTAACTTTTATTTTCTATAAAATTTATTTATATAGGTTTTACTAAAAATATACTTATAGCTAATAAATTTTTAGTTAATTAGTATATAGCTAACGTAGTTAATAAGTAAGTCACGTAGATAAGTAAGT
>NW_007930911.1:34357-50656 GCF_000280675.1 Beauveria bassiana ARSEF 2860
TACGTGCGGGGATCCAACGGTAATCGGGGATCCAACGGTAATGGAGGTTCCATTTTTGGTTCCGAAGTTCATCTAAAACCTGTACGGCCTCAATGAGGATATACTGGCCAGATGGACACTTCGGGTTTAGGACGACCTGAAATGCCGCCTGGTTGTCGGTGAATATGGCACACCGGCCAGGAGTGGCCCCTGCCTTGTGCACGTCGAGAACCAGCTGCAGAGCCAGAACCAGTCCACGGAGCTCGGCCGCGTATACTGTGGATACGTCGGAGGTGCCCATATACTGGTCCGCTTCGTGCTGATGCCGCCGAGCTGGAGGCCAGGAGCGACCGTTGCTGCACCAATGTGGCCGTTAATGCCACTACCGTCAGTGTAGATACAGATCGCTCCTGATTCCATGGCGTCATGTTCTTTAATTGCTTCCGCAGCCGTTTTCGCTGTGCGAACAATCGGAAGTGTCCACCAAGGCGGCACCACGGACGGCCGCCGCTTCTTAAATATATTGAGTTGGATGCCAAAATTATCCTCCAGGATTGTTGAAAATCAGTCAAGAGGGCTCGCGGCGCCGCGAAGCTGACGCGCGCTCCCTTGACTTCCTTCAATCACCGTCATGTCACTGAAAAGTGATGTGGATCTAACGCGCATTGTTGTTTCCACCGCTGTCTGCTCAAGCTGTTGAAGCACTGGCAGCAGGTGGGTTTCCACATCCACTGCGCTGCCGGCTGTCGTCCTGAACGCGCCCGTGATAATTTGCGCCGCGCGGCGGTGCACAGTCCGAATAGCGCTGATCATCGAGCTCACCCGACTTGTGTGCCCAGAGCCGGGAATGAATCATGCTGAACACCCGTACAGCATCTGCGGCACAATCACGGCCCGGTATACTTGTCGGAGGTTCATTAGCCCCGTGCCCCATGAAGAGGATGCCAAGGCCGAGAGAGCAGACAGACGCGCGGTGGCCCCCGCCTCTAGTTTTTCTCGGTGATAGTCCCATCGCAATCTAGTGTCCATGTGGACACATAGGTACTTGCAAGACGGGGATGGCAGTAGTTGGAAGGTATCAGCTAAATACGCCAGTCGGTTTGCAATCACACCGTCCAGCACTTTTCCCAATGTGTTGAGAAGAGCAATTGAACGATATGATTTTGGCTGCGAGTAGTCCTCTTTGCCTGGTTTCCGCAGGACCACTGTGACTGTTGCTTTGAAGTGAGCAGGGCAGTAGCCCTGTTCCAAATAAGTATTAAAAAGTTTGTGAAGGCAAGGCATGAAAATGTTAAGCGTTTCATGTAGGACATAGTTAGTGATCTTATAGACGCCTGGGGCCTTGTTCGGAGCTGCAGACTTAACTGTTTTCTCGATTTCTGATATAGTGATGGCAGGGCATTCGATCGGTGCAGGGTATTGGTACCCTTCGATGTCGGCCAAGTCGGCCTGTGAGGGAGGTGGGAAGAATGACTGGCGGAGCACCTCAGCCTTTTCTTCTGGCCTTTCGGCCAGCCCACCATCTGGCGTAACTAGAGACGGTGTGCAGGCTGATGAGGGAGCGTGTCGATTCTTAGCCCACTTGACGAGCTTCCACAGGCCGGATTGGTTGGCTGAGGTCTCCTCCACTCTCTGACGATGCGCGTTGCGGAGCATCTTTTGAATATGGTGCCCGGCACTGTGAGGAGCTGAAGCCGGAAGGTTTCCACAATAGTTAGGAGTTCCTCTGCTTGCGACCTCGCAACGCCTCATTGGTGCCGCGTTGACCATAACGGGTGATGTAAGTCAAAGTCGCCAAGAATGACAAACTCGCGATATTGATCCAGTTTGCCGAGAGCATCCGCTAATGTTACAGCGTAACCGTTCCTACCTCGTTGTACACATTCCATATGTGCATGGGTTTGTCATTGTTGGGACTGCGGATTGTCAGGGAGATGATGTCTGCCGAAATGTATGAGACCTGCCAGGTGCTGGGGTCGATTCGTTTATTGATGTAGAAGCATGCCCGCGTTGCCGGGTTGTCCAGATACATGAGCTGGAAGTGAGTTTCGAGAGGGTGGTAGGATGTGTTAATGAAGTGGTTGCGCGTCGTGTCTCGCTGGTACTATTTGTGACCGACTGGCTTCTGGTGATCCGGGCTGTGGGAAGACGTGGAGGGGACTCGGTGTGTCTCCTGCGAGTCCAAACCGGGATATTGGTGCTCCACCTACCCCGAGTCTCCATGGTCACCGAGATGTTTCGCGTGGTGTATCTCCTTCGCATGTGCTTGCGTAGTTCTGCGGCAATTTCGAAACCCTTTCCGCAGTAGACGCATATCTTCATACACCGAGAGACCGTCAACTCCGCATTCTCTGTTGGCTAGTTGCTGTAAATTTCCTGATGTTCAGGCAATTGCACGCCTTGGAGATTTGACCTTGGGCCGTGCGAGTGTCTGTCACCGCGGATGTGAGTGGGGAGGAATCATCCTCTTGAGCCTCGTCTAACCAGTTGTTGTTGAGACCAATTCGTTGCAGCCAGTTGTCTGCCTCCTGTGTTGAGAAACCGAGCACTCCTTCCTCTGGATACGCCATAGGTGTGGCTGCGGCAGGCTCTTCTGTGGTCGTGAGCTGTGGGTCGATCGTAGGTTGCACAGTAAATTCGACCGGAAGCTCTGGCGTCGCCCAACTGTCTTCCACTGTTGGGTTCAGTGGTGTCGGTGCTGTGATTGTTTCTGGTGCTGCCTGGCTTGTGGTGGCCGTTTGTGCTTGCTGGGACTGCACTTCCGGTGGTGAGTCCGCTTCCACCACTATCGGCATCGAGGCGTTTGCCGAGCGCCTGGTGATGAGACGGGGAGGAGCTGGGGCCGGTGCCGGGGCTGGGGCACGGTGCTTGTTGCTAACGGTGCCTCTGATGTCGTTAGTATCATTTGTGTCGTTGCCGGGAGTGTCTTTGTGTTGGTGATTCCGGATTGCGCCGATGTCTCCTTCAGTGGCACATGCCAGTAGATGTCGCGGAATTCCTTGGCTTATTCCACTCTCTGTAGTTCTTTCTTTCTTGCTAGGCAGGCATTGCTCCATGCAGTGTGAGCGTCTTTGCAAACTGCGCATCGTCGTGCGAATCCCTACGCACCCTTCCGCGGGCAGTGTTTTAACTCATGTTGCTCAGCACAATAGCCACAAGTTCTGGATGCGTTGCATTGAGTGCTAATATGGCCGTAGCTATAGCAGCGAAAGCATTGCTTCACTCGGTAGGCGCGGTCATAAAGTTGGCATTGGTGAATTTGGCCATCCCATACCATTCCGGTGTAAATGATGGCATTTGCCATCTCGGGTTCTATAAATTCAACCACAATCAACGATGCGCGCTTGAGATGGGCTTCTTTTGTGAGCCATCCGATGTAGGAGATATTGGCACTTGGAAAGACTGTGTGGTTGTCTGCTAGCATCTGCTGGATGGTGGTTTCTTGGTCCTTGATGTTGAGAGAGTTGGTTGGGATGCCGTGAACTATTACTCCGTAGGTTGGCACGATGGGTTCTGCATTTTCTCCTAGGTTTCTGATCCATCCTTGGTTTTCCTTGAGCATCTTGGCCTCCGCTGTCGTGTTGGCGACAATCTGTATGTCGCCGCTCTTGAGTCGGTGTGCTGCGTCGACCTTGATTGGTGTCATGACCGAATTGGTGCGTACTGCGGTTTCGATATGTTGTTTGGTCCACGACGCTGGGCGCGTCCGGTGTCGCTGGATCATCCCATTGTCCTTTAGTTTAACAGTGACTGTGCGATCCTTGTATGCCGTGACAGTGGTTTGGTTCTTGTGGGTGGTTGCGTCGTGAGGGGCAGTGCTTAGTCCAACAGAGTTCTTGATAATGGTGACATCGTTTTAGATGCTCTGTGTGCATTTGGCCACGTCTTTGACCTGCTGAAGGATCTCGCGCAGAGCAGGCTGTCGCAGGACCTTTCCGATGAGCAAGATGGTTGATTCTAGGTATGGCTGTACTATATTCCATGGCACCTGGTTCTGGCGACCTCTGTCTCCGCCTGCAATTGGTTGCATGCTTCTCTGAGGTACGTGGCGTGCTCGTTGATATGTTCAGGGCCATTGTTTACCTGTGGCCACTTAAGGTGCCATAACGACCGAATTAGACTGAACGCGTTAATGGAGGCAGATGCCTAAGGGAACCCCGGTTAACAGCAAAAATCGGCAAATTTTACGCGTTTCACAAATTCGTTCTGAGCTAGTGGTGGTCTTTGTCTGAGCCACACGTTACATGGATTATTTTAGCGGGTCACAACCGAATGAGGACGTTCTGTTATTCAGCGGGCCTTTCTACGAGGCCTAGCCCGGAACTTCGGAAGCCAGGCAATGCCGAGACGCCCCAGCCATCTTCCGCCATAGCAAATCCACAGCACGCAAAGGCGATTTGCCGTCGTTTTAGATCAGTAAAAGTGACTTGACACGAAGCTAGCTCACTGAGGTAATTAGCTGCTTTATCAACAGTTGCAACCTATTATCAAAAGCACATGCTACGTTCTGCGGTTTGGCCTTCCCATCATCATGCCCTGGCCAAACTATGCGGACCCGGTCCGCTGAGGCGTCGCAGCTGCATGGAATAAGGGTTACACTAAACATGATACTATAGTTATAGTCAATTTATACTTTAGTACTGCCTCTCTACTATAAGCTCCCCTGTCACTAGTAGCCAACCAACAGGACAATGAAAGGCAGGACGGGCGGGCGCCAACTGGTCCGCCGGCTACATACTTAACGGGGAAATATGATTAAACATTAAGACGTCG
This sequence comes from Beauveria bassiana ARSEF 2860, assembly GCF_000280675.1. Lineage (NCBI taxonomy): Eukaryota > Fungi > Ascomycota > Sordariomycetes > Hypocreales > Cordycipitaceae > Beauveria > Beauveria bassiana. The sequence goes on from NW_007930911.1 coordinate 39,110, forward strand.
CGAGAATGAAGAGTTGAATTAGGCAGGCCTGATAGGGATTATAGGGACACAACCGCTGGGGAAAAGGTATTTACGACGAGACAAGGTTTTTAGCCAGTGCGAGCCTCGAATTGTCGCTTTTGATGTCTGACTGTCTGCGTGCGAGTCAGTGCTCTTGTGGTGTTGCCCTGCGCCACGCTGAGCGTCGTACGACGTCTATGGCCCCATGGACAATGCCGTTAATCTGTTCATAAGACGTGAAGCTGCATAGCATCACATTCATGAGTGAGCATTTATCCATTCTGGGGCGCTTTCTAGAAAGTATGGAGTTCCACCGTCCACAGTTTGGCTCTGTCGCATGAACGGTTATGCGTCCAATTTGAATTTCTAGAATTTTCTCTTTTATTTTCAGTCATGTCTTCTCTATAGCAATATATTCCTGATACATGTCTACAGTCATGGAGACTTTTGCACAACATCAAGTACCTAGGGCCTGCTTCTGAGAGTGAGTATTATAGGACTACCTAGGACTCGGAGTACAAGTCGTATGTGGAGATAACGGCTTTGTACACTCCGAGAGCCTATAGTCCCGGCTAAACCAGCCGAGACTTGTTCTTTCGAAAAAATCCAGAAAGTGAGGCTCTTTGTAGTATCTTAGGTGGGAGGAACCTGCTGCCAGCGCACTGGTTAGCGTGGCACCTCTGTTATAGGGGTTATCTGTCGTTGTATAACAAAAAACAGGGGCCACTGTCATGCGACTGCCGGCGACTCAATCTCATGATCAGGTCCTTAATTGCTCATCATGTTCAAGCCCGGCCCCTATCCGAGGTTGAGTACCACATAGATTAAGAAGGCGCCTATAGTTATTTCCTAAAATCTATAAATTTAAGGAGAATGCCGCCTCGTTGACTGACTTTATCTCCATCCTTAGAGACCTCGAAATCCTGCTACTTCGTATCTTTATCACACTATATTTAGACAGATTTTAGTCTCATAATGAAAGCCACCGTTGCTATTACCCTGACTGTAGGGCTTCCTGTTGCTCTAGTATCAGCTATGCTGAAACTAAGAGTTATCGGACCTGATGAGCCCACAGATCGCTTTAAATTTGTCGTTAGCATCTAGGATAGCAAAAAGGCCTATGCCTGCGGAGGCATGTTACTAGATAGTACTACTGTCCTTACTGCTAGTCATTGCTTCCGTAACACTACTGACATAGGGTTTGTAGTAGTAGGGAAAACGGTATAGTCTTTTATTTTCTTCCTTTTCTTCTTTATATCCTCTTCTTCTTTCTCTTAAGACGTCTCCCTGCTATATAGACTAATACCTCGACTTCACAGGATCTCGAGAAGACTGGGGGAGTGACGGTGAAGATTTTAACACTTTAACGGCCTCTCCATAAACCGGTCAACTACCAGGTCGCTAATACTAAGAACAGGATGGGCGATATTGGAATTATTAAGCTAGCTACTCTAATTGAGAAGAGCGATGATATTGAGTATGCGCCACTGCTAACATCTGACGCAGTCCCTGACGAATTAGTTGCTCTTGGCTGGTAAGTAAACCTAGTACTACATAGAACCGCAATTAAGCGCCGGGAACTATCTATCTCGAAAAGAGAGATAGGTGGTTTGTTGGTGTATATTCGAGCTAGAGCAAGCGCTAACAGCAGCTTAGGGGACGCAATATTACTTGGACATAAGGCCAGGCTGCTTTTTTAGTTCCTAAGCGAGTAGAAGCTCTACTTAAGCAATAACCATTTAGTTAATGTGTAGACCCGGATGCTGTCGGCGACGTAAGTATATTGATTTGTGCTGGCAAACCCGGAAAGACTGTTTGCTCAGGTGACAGCGGTGGTCCGCTGATCGACTCCAAGACTGGGACATTGGTCGGCCTCGTGTCGATTTCTGTCGGCAATAAGAAGAAAGTCTATTGCGCAGATGCTGGAATCTTTATAAGGATTGGCAGCTATCTCGACTTCATTAACAAAAATCTCGGCGAAGGAGGCTTCACCGATGGCGACAACCAGAGGATCAAGGACGAGGCAAAGATGGCGGTGCTCAGGCCGACTCTCCTCAAGGCTTGCAAGGCGAAGCATTCTGACGAGTACGATATATGTCTGAAAAAGGCCTCAGCCGCCTTATTGTCAGGCACGAAAGGGGAAGAGGAGCCTACTCTGGAGCAATGGACTGCCTACTTCCAGGACTCAGCCGAATGCGACGCCTTCAAGGTCAAGGAGGGTGCTTGCGATGATTGCGCTGAGAAAGCCAATGTTGACTCGACGGTTGAGACAGTCATCCAGTGCTCTGAAGCAGAGAATAAGGGAAATTAAGATCATACGGTGATTCGGTGGCAGAGAGGAATCTCAGTGTATTCAAAAGCCCCGCCTAGCCTCAGCCTAGGGTCCAGCTGAGGCCGGCAACCTCTTGAGCCGAGGCGAGTCTGAGGCAGGCAGACCTCTTTGTAGGTCAGGCGAGGCTAGGCTAGGCTAAGCTGGGATATTTTTCAGGCTGGGGCAGGCGTGCTTAGTCACATAGAAAAAAAAAACGGGAGCTCATAGAGCCACGGGTCCGTACAACCACACGGGTACCTTATGTAATCGGCTTCCTCCAAGAGCATGTATCTATTCAACAACTCGTTCTAAGTCTCTCCTTCATCACCCGGTATTTCTTTCATAATAATATAATTGTGTTGGTGAAATTGAGTATTTTCTCGAGGCTTTATATGCCATAGGTCGTATTTATCTTCCTTTATTAAGAACGAGTATTGGCAGCCTTGCCGAAACCGATTGCAAGCGATTGTGAGTGTGCAGCGCTGCAAATAATTCTTCGAAGATCGTCGGACTATTAATCTACACCCTCTTTCTCTTCCCCAATGAAAAACGAAGGCATAAGCCTCCTCCTGAGAATTGAATATGTTAAGAGGGGGTATTGCCATTTTTTTCCCTTGCTTGTAACTTTAAGAAGAGGTGAAATACACTTGAGCAGCGAAGAGGCGGTCAAAGGTACATCTTGTTGCTGGAAACTGATTACATAAGGTACCCGTGTGGTTGTACGGACCCGTGGCTCTATGAGCTCCCAAAAAAAACACCGCGGTCAAAAAGTGAAGCTATCCCGAGATATTATACAATTCAAGCGGGGTTTTCCAATTACCCCTCCCTTTCCAAGACCTCAATGCCTTTTGCTCGATAATAAGCCACATCCGCAGACATTGTGTAGCTTCAATGATGTCCGGGTTAAGGCGATTTCTTTGCCCGGTGATCAGAAGTTTACTGTTGAGACATCATGCCACTGCACCACCTGAACCATTCAATCGTGGCGAGAGAGCGCACCTACCATTTGCTGTCGGCTTGCATAGATGTATGGAGATATTTTTTTAGAGGTGGCTTCCCGATCGGAGCGTTAGCAATACTTATGCCTCGCATTTATAGCAGTCGCTCTCTCCTTTAGTAATGTCAGTGAAACTAATTGATTTCAAATTAGATCACATAGTAAGTAAATATACTTAAGAAGCGACACCACAACTGAGAAATAAGATAGCCAGGCTATAGTTCTAACGGCAGCACCGTACACTATATAAAGTTAGCTACGTCTAATCTAGACTCCCGCCTCGTCTGCTGGCACCTAGCTAATAATATATAGACATATAGCACTATATTATTTAAGCATCTACCTAATAGTAAGCAAACATAAGCTAATATATTAAGCTAATATATATATATAATATATATATATATGTCTAAGGTCTAAGCTAACTTTTTTAATAAGAAGCGCTCTAAAGAAACTTACCCTTTACTAGTTCCCCCTATATCTTAATTCTTTAGCTAGTAGTATATTAAGACCTAGGGTATGATTTGCCTGCCTATATCTACTTTAGCTATAACCCTTATACCCTAGTGTGGTAATAAAAGAACTTTTTCTTTTATAGTTTAGGTAGTTAAGCATTACTAGCGCCGGCCTTAGTATATCTACGTGTAGAATATGTTTACGTGTATTTCTAGCTAGCTAGTAGTCACGGCAGTAATATATAGACATGACTAGCTATTATCCTCTAGACTTTAAGTGTAATATATATAATTAGTACTTTAGTAGTTAGTATATTATTAACTAATATATAACTAACCTAGACTATTAGGCTAAATCCTCTAAGGTAGATAAGCTAGATTATAAGTATAATAATTATAATATAAGTTTTTATAATAAAAAGGACCTTTATAACTATAAGGTTAAGGAATACTTCTACTATAACCCTTATAATTACTATTTTTAATATTAGGGTAATATTAATTAAGTAAAGTATCTATTTAACCTCTACTAGCTTTCTAGCTAATATAGAATAGTACCTCTATAGTAAGATTTACCGTAATAGCTTTATCTAATGCTTTTTCTATAAGACTAAATATAGAATAGCTACTAGGTTAGTTTATTACCTTAAAGGTGGCTTTTACTTAAAGGCCTTATTAAGTTATAATATACTATATAAGGTAGTATAAAGACGTAATCTTAATAGTATTATCTTAAAGAAGCTGCTTACTTAGATAGGAAGTATAAGATATAAGGCTACTAAGAAGGTATAGAACTCCGCTATTAATGCTTATTAATGCTACTTATATATATATCTCTTTAGTAAACTTATATTACTAAATTAATACCTTAGCTTCCCTATTTACTAGTAGAAGTTTTATTACTACCTAAATAGGCGCTATAATTATAATTTTAAAACTCTTATAGCTATTATAAATTATCTAGAGAGTAAGAGTTATGATTATATGCGTTTTAAGGTAGTATAGATAAATATTTAATATATCCTTAATCCTAGTTAGATAATATAAGTATAAGTGCTATAATTACTAAGATAGTTATAGTTAGAATATCTTAATAAGGAATAAATGCTAAGTTCTCTTCTTCCTTAGCTCTTAATATTGCCTATAAGTCTAGTTTAGCTAATCTCTAATAATAGTCGCTAAATTTTATTAGTAAGTAGAAGTGCTATGCTCTATACTCTATATTTCTGTCTATACTAGGTGGTGAGGGTGTTAAAGTGTAGTCTACCTAGCTAGTTTAGCCGTGCTAAACGCCATTAATTATCCTTTATGTCTATACTATGAACCTATATATTAGTAGTATTTTGCTTATTACCCTTAAAATAGAAGTATTAATATATATAGCGGCTACTAGCTAAGCCTAATTAGTGTTATGTACTCTATTACTTATATCACTATATAAGCTAAAATATAATATATAACTAGGAAATGTAGTATAGTGTCTACTATGTTAGGCACTTATTATTATTTATAATATTATAGACTCTATTTATAGTAAGAACCTGGCAACTAGGTGGCTTCTAATTCTATAGCCTTCTGACGTTATAAATTTAATAATAGTATTATATTTAGATACTTATATATTATAATTTATAAAGAACTTATAGTATCTAGGTAGAGAAATGTAGACTATGGTTTTAGTGATGAAACTGCTTAAGAGTGTGCTAGTAACTAGCTTTTAGAGCTAGACTACTAAAGGCCTTATCTTTCGCTAACCCTAGCTAAACACGTATATATATGTTTTAGAAATATTATATATAACTAACGGGCTTTATAGCTATAGAGGGGAGTATTATAGAAAAATGTCCTAGTATTTAGTAAAATACCTTAATTTTTATTAGAGTTTATTATTTAGTATACTAGCTTATAAATTATAGATAAAGTATTATAAATAGCTAAGCTTTACTACTTATATTATAATTATAGAATTAAGAGATAAAGGGTAAGTGGCTAGATAAGTATAAGAAGACTTTAGCCACTAAAGGCTATTATAGGAGGCCTACTACTATACTCTTTATAGTGATATGCTATTATATATAGAATATAGCCTAACTCCCTACGCCTAATAACATAATAAGGTCTAGGTTATATCCTTTTAATTTTAGATACTAGTAGTAGAGTGCTCCTAAGTAGAAATAGTTAGTAGGGGAGTAAGTTTTTACCTATAAACTAAGACGTAAGTATACTATAGAATTACTTTAGTAATAGCACTTTAGAAAAAGTTAAAAGTTTAGTCTCCTCTTATTAAACTTATATTATAAGGTTAGTATTTACCTTACTAATAATATATTATCTTAGGCTTAAAATATAAATGGTAATAGGAGTAGAAGGCGTGGAAGGTAATGTGGAGGGGAGAGTAGCTATAGCGAGGCTAAAAAGCTATATAAATTCTTCTAATAGATATAAAGCTATAGGTATGGTTTATTATGTTGGTTTTTATATAACCTTTCCTTAGTGGCTGCTGGTAAACGCCTAGGTAGAAATCGTAATTCTACTATAGAGGAAATAATTAAGTAGTTATAGGCTAGGGTAGATTATAATTTATAGAAGAGGATTATAAAATACTAGCCTTTATAAAATGATATATATAATTTAGAGTGTTTATAGTAAAGTGCTCTTAAAATTCTTAATAGTAGTAAGAGAGAATAGAAGTATAGCCTAGCTAGAGATCTTAATAATAAAGCTTTCTATAGGCGATGATATATTTAAGTAATAATAACCTATATGGCGTAGGCAGGATATAGTATAACTGGTTTTTATGTTATAAGCTACTTCCTATAGGTAATAATATATATATTAATTTTAGACTGCCTTTCTATTAATACCTATATTAGTGGCCTATATAACTTCTTTAGTGGCCTAAATAAGAACTATGTTATTTTAGCGTTATAGATCTTCTATAAGGAAGTGCTTAAGGTATTATGTAATATGTTAGATAGGCGTTATGTGGATGTAGAGTCCGTTGCCGTTACCCTTTTTACTGCCCTGTGAGAGCTCCTTAAGTGGGAGTAGCGCGCCTAACTATATAACGACCTACTACCTCTTATTAACTCTTTATAAGATCTATTAAGAAGTCTTACTTAACAGGGCTTGCTTAATACCTTAGTACTACTAACCTACTATATAGGTGAGATTTAAGTTATTATGGGCTAAGCTAGAGGTCTTCTTAGTATAGCTAATAGTGACACTAACGACTTTATAGACGTGCTACTACTAGTCTATCCTTATAGTCTATATATACCTAGTAACTATTATAATAATAATAAGATTAATATTATAAATATAAGTATTTTCCTTATAAGGGCTAAGATCTTTAGTAATATAGCTAAGTTCCTCTTATTTACTAATCTAGAGTAACCTTATTTCCTTATAGATAAGTCCTAGCGTTACATTAATATACTCTTCCGTCTCCTCTAGTAGGATATGTTTAGGGAGCTTAAGAATATTCTAGTAAGTACCCTATAGGTTTCTAAGATAGACTAAACCTACCTTAATAGCCCTAAACTTAGCTTTAGTAACCTTAGGGTAAACTACTATCCTAAGGCTATTATTAGTTTTATTTTGTTTAGTGGCCGTTATAGGCTAGAGATAGACATTTTATTTTCTTAAACCCTAACTCTTTAAGGTAAGTCTGCCCTTAAGAGACGGCGATAGTGGGAGGACTCACGATGACTTACTAAGGGTATACTTATGTTATTTATAGTGAACTATAAAGGCCATGCGTAGTATCTATTTCTTATTATTAGTAATAGAAGTATTAACAATAGTAAAGATAGAAGCCTAATAAAGAATAGTAACTACGTAATTATAACATTAAGACTTACTAGTTATAACTAAGCTAATATTAAAACGCTTATTAGTCTAAGTAGTTCTAGAGTATAGGGCGTCCTTATTAAGTTCCTGGGGTAAATACCTATTACTTTTATATCTATCCTTAAGAACTTATAGAATATATAGTAACTTAGCTTACTACTATTCTAAAGCTAGATTCTTCTTAATAGGATTAAGCGGGGGCTTAAGGACATAGCTATAAATATCCTACCACCTTAGTATATACGTAAGCCGGGCTTTACTTTTTCTCTAAACCCTATTTTAAAGAATAGTTTACTTAATGCTATTAATTTATCTATTAATCTATATTTAATCTTAGATAGCGAAGGTCTTATTAGCTAGATAGAGGCTAAGACAGATTTAGACCACGGATAGTGCTGAGCCCTAATTACGGCACTAACCCATAAGTTTATACTAATTTAGGGGCCTCTAGGGACTAGTAAATCTTACCTAGGTGTTAAATTAATAAAGGTTCTACTAAACTATTAAGTAAGAGCAGCTCTTAGGCCTATAGTTATTATATATATAAGTTATAATTAATCTCTAAAGGCGTAATACCTACTAACTAGTGTGACGCTAGATACTATATAAACTATATACTTAATTAGTTTCTTAAGTATATACTATAGGAAGGTATTAAAAAGATTCTCTATATTAGAGGATAAAGTTATTTAAATCTTCTAGAGGGATATAATCTCTAGATAGTAGTATAGTTAGAATCTAAGAGTAGTTAGGAGAGGTATAGTCTTACTAAGTATTATAAAGAACTAGATAAAAAAATAGAGAGTATTAAGAAGGTACTTAGTAAGGTATATAAAGTTATATGGTAGATAAAGTAAGATAATATTTAGAAATATCTTATCTAACACTATCTATGTATATTTAATTAATTTAAGGGAGTAGATACTAATAGATTTAAAACTATTAGTTAATATCTATTTAATATTTAGCTATTATTTAAGAAGTAATTAGTTAATAATATTAGTATTAAGATAGAGGTTAATTATAATAATGTTCTCCTTAAAGTATTTTAGGATATTTATTCTCTTTTACTATTAGAATAAGGATATCTTATAGAAGTTTAGACTACTAAGATCTAAAAGTAGGTAGTAGATAATTTATATAAGGAAATTAACTATACCTCTTTAGAGTAATAAAAAGTATTAAATATTTATAATAAAGTTAACTATAGGGTATTATAAGGAGTAGATATTATTAGTATTATAACTATAGGACTAGTAAAGTAAATATCTACTTTATAGAGGCTATAATATAAAGTTATTATTTATAAGGAGGTAGGTGAGGTAATAGAGCTATATATACTCTTAGCACTACTCCTAACCGTAGAGTATATTATCTAGATTAAAGATTATAAGTAGCTATAACCATAAATTAATAACTTTAGCTTATTACTAGAGAGTAAATAAGGTAAGCTATACTAGCTTAACTATAGCTAGTTTAAATGACTTTTAGTTAGGATTCTAAGGCGGCCTAAAATCCTAGTAGCTTAGTTAGATATATAGTAATATATACGCCCTTCTATATTAGTACTTATATAAGAGACACTATATCCTAATATCTAAGACCACCTAAGTATCTGTGGCCTTCTAGACGTTATAGGAATACGTAAAAATCTATTCTAGCTTAACTATAACTACTTAGAGGATAGAGTATATTATAAGATATAATATAAGTCCTACTTAAATAAGTAAGAGGCAAATATAGTCTACGTGCTTGTCTACTATATTATCTAGTAGGGTGTATATAGTAGTACTAATATTATAGTGCTAACCCCTTATACTAGATAGCTCTAGAAGCTCTATACCGTAATATATAGTGACTTTAAAATTATGCTAAGTAATAGGGATTAAGACGCGCTAGATAAGGACGGGTTTAACGCTATAGCGCTTAGCCCTAATAAGGATTTACTAGAAAATACTCTAAGCTAAAGAAAAGGCGCCCTAGCTAAGAAGAAGCTAAGTAAGCTACTACATGTAGCTATAGTAGATAACTTTTAGGGTGAGGAAGCTAAGGTCGTGATTATCTCTCTAGTTAGGAGTAATAAGGCTTAAAATATAGGCTTCTTAAAGATAATAAATAGAATTAATGTCCTTCTAAGTTAATCCTAGTATAGTATATATCTTATTAGGAACTTAAAGACTTATTTAAATATCTTAATGTGGTAGGCCGTTATTAGGCTTCTGCGGGGGTTAGACTTAGTGGGTAATACCCTTAAGCTATGCTACCCCTGACACTAGGCGACCCTTATAGAAGTGTCTAAGCCTAATGACTTTCCCTGGCTTAGCCTAGAAGGAGGATGCTTATAGGCCTGCACCTAGTGCCTCCTAAACTGCGGTTATATATGCTTAGCGTGGTGTTACTTAGAGAGTATATATAATATCTTTTTATGTCCGTAGCCCTACTAGCGGTTATATAAGCTATGTGGCTATAGTTGTTAGAAGCTAACCTATAGAGAGGACTGTGGTAGGTGCCTTATACTACTAAGTAATATTAAGCTTTCATGTAGTTATATTAAGGACGTTATAGCCTACTATGTTATATAGAAACCTAAAATAATCTACTACTAAGTTATAGTTAAGAAGATAGTACCTAGATATAATTATACTATAAAGGTAGTGTGCTTTTAGTCTATGACCACAGGCTACCTATGTCTAGTACCTTATATAATGCCGCTCTTATGTGGCTATATCTACCTAGGTATATGCGGTGGCTACTATAAATAAAGTAGTGACGTAGCCGTAGAACTATCCTATTAGCACTACTAAAAGATTTATATATAACTATTTAGAATATATAACTACCACTATTATAAAATATACTATAACGGTACTAACTATAGCCTATATATTATACTATATAAGGTATAATACTAGTATTTAAAATATACTATAGCTTATAGTAAGGGCTATGTCCTATATATAGAGAAATATAAATAGGCCTATAAATACTAGGGGGCTTGCCTAATACTATGTGTAGCCGTGTGTACTTAGCTACTATATGATAAATAATACATAAAGTTACTCCCCTATAGCTATTACTACCTAAGCCTCTATAGTAAGGCTTGCCTAGAAGACTTATATAAAGAATACGGGATAGCGTAAGAGGCGTAGGTTAACTTACTTAAGATAAAGACGTATACTAAAATTAATATTAATCTAAACCTTATTATCATCCTAGGGTATAGTTACTTTTTTATAGTAAAAATACTAGATAGCCTTATAGGTATAAACACTACTTATATTACTAACTATAAGGGCCACTTTATAATACTAGTAGATATTTCTAGTGTGTTTACTAAGATACCCTAGTGTCTAGACTATAAGCGCCTAGTAAGGTAATATATAATATAATGGTATAATTATATTATTAATAAAGCTATTATAGATAAGTTAGCCTAGAGGTTTCTAGTTATAGGTAAGAATAAGCTTATAGCCTTAGATAGTAAGCTAGCTAAGTTAGAAGAAGAGTTTACTATATTATATATAGATATGTTATAATCTATTAAAAATATCCCTAAGGGTCGTCTAGGGCGTCCTAGCCTACGTTTTAAGAATTACTATAGTAATAGGTAAGAGCTATATAAAAAGATTAATAAGTTCTATATATCTTCACTACGAGAGTCTAGGCCGCACCTACGCTACACCTAACCGTAGGATAAAACTATAAAAAACTTATTTTTTAGGTAAATAACTTAAGTCCTAGTAGCGGGATAGGACTAGAATAGTCCTAGCACGCTAGCGCGGCGGATATACTAGAAAACGCTAAAAATATAGTTAAAAGAGGTCACGAGACCACATAACCACCTACTAAGGGCGACGTAGCTATAAGCTAGCTATAACCTAAACATATTAAAAAACTAGAAAAAGAGCTTCTCCTCCTTATATTAAAAATAT
>NW_007930912.1:0-3338 GCF_000280675.1 Beauveria bassiana ARSEF 2860
GGTTGAAAGCCTCAGTGAGGTGTCAGTGCGGACACAGTCTGATCTGTCACTCGAGCACTGGGGGCAGCCAGACGCCGCTCTTGTCAGCGGTGTCACTGATGGTTATGGTTTTGATGCGTCTGACTCCTGCCACTAAGAAGAGATCTGTAAAACCTGGGCAGTAGTGCTGCTCCTGGCTGTTCGTTTCTATGTTTTCTTCATCAGCATGGTGATCTTTGTCAATTTCGTAGTACTGTATTCTGTAGTGCTTTCTCCCCTCCATTTCCCTTCTTTAGATGCACCTAGTACTTTTGGTTGAGCTCTTACATTCTAACACAATTGATTGCGTTTTCCTTATGTATTGTGATTTTTTCCGTTTGTCAGTAATTTTATCTTATTGAATTAGTGCCTGCAGTAATGGGATACTGTACTGTATGTACTAATACTTATTATCAATATAATACATAATATTGTATAATATATTGATAAATCAGAGGAATGTTGTCGTCCAGGTCATCGCCGACTTGAGTCTCTGAATTGAGCAGGAGAGATTTGACCGACAAATCACTCCGCCGGCGTTCAAATCAAGGCACCAGTCAGCGGGGCTACGTCTTCTACTGGGTTACGGTACCTGTACACCAGTCACCCATCAATGAGCATCGTTCGGATTTCCTTGAGTGTCGGAACTAGGCTTCACTAGCCCACAATTTGTATCCGGCCCGAATTTTTCTACCCATTACTGGACAGCGGTGAAAGAGCAGGCTATTCATTCAACCTTCTCGGTGCTGCGGACACGACTATGTCAACTATCCCTGGTTCAGCAGTGCAGAGCACTGTGGTGTCCTCCTGACACTGACCTAGATCCACTGTATTCGATGTTTGACCAATCAAGTAACACCAAAATCCGTTAGTGCCTCTGTACCAGCCAGCGGTTGTCGCAGCCAAACTCAAACAACGCAGCCATCATTAAATAGCAGCTCTATAAATGGAGAAATCTTCCACACCGCACGGTTGCTCTAGAATAGCTATGCAGAACGTAATTTGCCAGCAGCGTTGCCCAACTTCCACTAATTTTACAGCAGTAGGCTGGGAGTTACAGGGGCGGGGACGCCTGAACCAGTTAGCCTACAGGCACTGTAGCCAAGGCAGAGAGCCTCCCAGCATCACCTCAATCCCCACTTAGCTTTCCCAGCCCAACTGGCCAGCCTAACTGGTTAGGCCACAGCAACCTAACCCATTAGCTCCTGTCGCGTTTATCAAGCGAGAACCAAAACTGCCAACAGAATGCACTCCATTTAACCAACTTGTCACGAAGACTTTAGCAAACTGCCATCGACTTCATAATCACCGCCAGTTGGGCTAGGCACCTCCTCATGCTAGCACTTTTTCTAAAACAACGGATGAATAAGGCAGTTCAAAACCACAGAAGGCTGCTTCAGCAGACCACAAAGGTTGTCTTCCATAGGGCATGTTCACAGGGTGCAGCATCTCTCCTTAGCTTCTAGTGCGCTGGCTGGACGGCCACACAGGCCATCATTCCTGGGTGGACATCCACCAGGGCGCACATCCACCCCAACTTGCTAGCCAATCCCACGGCCAGCCTCCGCTGTCGATAGCCGGGCAGGACAGCGCCACTCCTAGCCATTCGCCTGTCAATCTCCGGGTTAGGTGGCTGGCGTGGGGACACTGTCAGGGCGAACGAGTGGTGAGGCTTCCCTCCCTCCACTAGCAGCAACAAGAGGGGGAAATATTTACAGGGGAGCGTTTTCTCAGGGCATGGGGTAACCTTCCAGCGAGTGTTGCGGCCGACTAGTTGAAGGCCGCGCGTGCACCAACGTCATTCTGGCCGCTGTTGTGCCTTGCTACACGCTCAGTACCTCCGTTGTACCATGCCTTACAGAACTAAAAATGTGGACACGTGCCCTTAACGCTACCTACCGACGGTATCTATGGGCTTTTACAAAAAGACCGTCATCTCCTTCACAACTGCCAGAGGTATACGATGTTTTTTCTTTCAAAAGCGGAGGAAAAATAAGAAAAAAGTCCAAATAGACACTGAGAGTTTTGTGGCTGATGCATCGAGCACTGTATGTGAGATTAGCACGATCGTGTGTGGAGTGCCCACCGGATATGGGTACACAACGGATGAAATGCATAGTTGCGTGCCCTTCTGACTTCATTGAGGAGACAAAGGCGTTGAAGGAGGCTCGCAACCGTTCCTTAAGCTGTGTCAGTCTATCTCTATCTCTCCAGTGACTTGATATTCACTTGCCAGTGACTCATTCCTCGGCGGGGCAGACGCGACCGCCCCTAAAAATAGAGCCCCCCCGTCCAAGTTGAAACACACAGTGGGCCAAGTATCCATAGCCCTTTGCCCATAAAAGCTTTCCACCCCGTAAGAAACCGCACAACTTTCTTTTGCCTCAAACAACGCAAATCCCCATGCCTGAAGTTATTGCCAAATTCTTGAAGGAAGAACTCCACAGAATCACTGACGTATCGAAGGTTGTTGAAAATGTTCGGTCGTTTCTCCAAGGTGTCTAATCCGTCTTGCTAGTTTGTTGATTGCATCTGGGAAGTGCTTTCCGGTGATAGTCGTTGCCGGAGGGAGCTGATTCGCAAAATCGAGTCCACACCCAACGTTGCTATTCCTTTGAGTCCCGTAGCCACACCTGCTTCCATTGCTGAAGATGATCCCGATATACGAGGCGTAACGGTTGACCCAGTCACTCCAGCACCAAACACCGACCAGCCCATTGCGCGATCGTGGTCGAGTGCTCGTGAATACAACGAAGCGGCCGCCGACACGGAAGCCGAGAATATAGTCCAGCGTAAGCGGTGCCGCTCGAAAGATGATATAACGGACATCCGTACCGTAAAGAAGCGTTCACCGCCCCTGCCGCCCACGGCAACTGCCAGCAAGCCAAGGCAGATATCGACGCAAGCGTCCACTGTCGAGACTAGTCGCAGATTCCGAGGTCCTGGCCGGAAACAGAAACGTTCAGCGCCTGATTTTAACGACGAACGATTTAATAATATTCTCGAGCAACTCCGAAGAGAGATTGCGGAGTATACTTTAGCTAATGGTCTCCAGGATGCTTGGAGAGTTGTGCACGCCCTCCGCTGGCCAAACCCGGAGGCTGTAAAACTTGACGAGTCAATCTCAAGGGTTCGGCATCTGCAGTGTCAGATACAGCGCTGTGATATATCGGACGCAAAAGATAACAGCTTGCCAACTCTGTTGACGATCCAGCAACGATTTTATATGGTCCAGTTGATGGCCGAATACCAGAAGGCAGTAGAAGAAAAACACAAAGGAGACAAATTTGGCGCTCTCAAATGGTTTCAGAGGGAAATCT
>NW_007930912.1:3438-17474 GCF_000280675.1 Beauveria bassiana ARSEF 2860
TTTTTCTTCCCTTTATTCAACTTGATAACCTTAATGCTAAGCCAAGTTATACCAATTTCATCGGTCACTTTTGTCAGGGTATCGCGTCTCATCGACTGCCACACCTTAATTTCGTGTAAATAGCTTCTGGCGAGAGCTTCCTTCTTAAACTCTCTCTTTCTCCTTGTGAATAATCACTTCATCCAAGTTGCACTCGACCATGCTCGTGCCCTTGTACCGTCACAGCTTTCGGGACTTTATATTGGCCAATCCTATTGAACACCCTAAGTGCAGTTGGTACAGCTGCAATACACGTTGCAGGCAGTCATGCCAAGAAGGCCGTGGCCAAGTTTCCGTTTCCTTGCAGCTGGGATAGGCCACAGCGAAGGTATCTCAGGTGAATGGAATAATTTAATCTTCTAACTACATCGACATTGATGGACTGTGGAGGCGATCCAAATTTGGAATCAGCCGCTTCCCGCATGCATTCTTGTGGGCAAATTTGAAGACAGCTCATTGCTCGCAGCACTTGATGTCTTCAATCTGAAGACTATTTTGACAATCTTCTTCTGCATGTCATTCCTGCGACGTTTCCGCAACACTTACCGCATATTCCTAGCATAATCGCGTCTAGGGCTTGGAGTTGCGATCGGTGTCCGTACAGCACCATCGGGAGCAGAATCCTGTTTGCAAACTTTGCAATTCAATCCTCCGACGCTGATCTCAGAAAGCGGGATGAGATCCCACGCAGTCGCGTAGTCTTTGCCCACCGAAATCGTAACTCCAGCTTTGTGCCACGGAGCATCAGGGTCGCCGTCCTGCTTCTGCGCGTCGGCGGCCGACCTCTCTGCTATCAACAGCGTGTGGCGCCGGTCACCGCTCCGAGCGTTGCAGTCAAACGCCACGAGGTCACCATCTGGGCAGCGTCCATTCGTGGCTAGCACCGTTACGAATGGTATATGCGTCGCGGGACACTTGACGCGAATGAGATGTCCAAAGCCAAAGTTGAGCGTGTCCATGACAGACTGCGACTGTAGCTGCATAAGATCAGCCCAGACGAACCTGTACCGCTCTGACTCTAATATGGGATAGAACTTGTTTTCCGCGCGTTTCTTGATGAAGTGAAGCGCACGCTGGTAATTGTTTGCAAGGATCTGCGCAATCATGATGATTTGCTTGTTAGAGTATCGCCCAGCGCCGAATGCGACGGCGATGTCGATGGCGGATGACCAAACGCCGCGAGCGTAGAGAATGAGAGTCAGGTCGCGATGTACGAAATCGCTGCTGCACCGGTACACCGGACCAAGTTTATGCAGAACGGTACAAGTTCCGATTCGTCGCGCGGCGAAGCGCACCGTATTTTCGGAGACAATCACCGGCCCGTACGGCGTCACGGCGTCCAGCCCTGAGGCAGCCGACAGCATGTGTCGCTTCGGGCAGGGAACACCCTCGCACGTAAGCTCAGCGGCGTCGTCGCCGGCAGCCGGCATGGCAGGGGGCACCATCAGCCAGCGCAGGTGCCCGGCCGCAAGCGCCGCCTGCGTCCACCTCCTCCACGCGCTCTCCCTCGACTCGCGCGGCCGGACGCCGATCTCGACGGTCGAGACGGCCATGGCGCCGTACACCTCGTCGACGGGGAGGAAGGCCCGCCGGTTGCCGAACATCTCCATCACCCGCGTCGGGTCCGTCGCGCCGGTGCGCCGCGCCGCCATGCCGGAGAAGTGAGAAAAGAGCAGCTAAAACCTGTTCGTCGCTGGGTCACCTCGGCTCGTGCACTCCGCAACCTCCCACTCCTCGCAGAGCCTGGGGATGGCGACAAAGAGCTCATCGCTGATCGAGACGGGCTCCAGATCGGCGCCGATCCACAGGACATCCGCCGCGAGCAAATACTCCTGCAGCGTCCAGACGCGCGTGCCCCAGGCGGCGCTCGTGAAGCGGGAGAGTACTTCCATGGCTTGCACAAGCTTGGCTCGCCCAGGCCCAAGGACCCAGTACTCTCTGGCACCTTCGTCTGTCCATGACTCCGCGTCCCAGATAGCGAGGGCCTCGTCCAGCTCGGCCGAGCCGTGGTCGACTTGCTCTTGCGTCAGGTTTAGTTTGTTTGTAAGGATGATTAAGACGACTTTGGCATCGCCATATATGTGGCTCATGAGCGGCATCTGCTCGCACATGTCGTCCTCGGAGTCTTGAATGATGCAGAATAGGTCGATCCAGCAGTATCCCACTTGATGGAGACCTCGTTGTTGGATCGTTTGCCTAATGGCACCGCTGCCGAATGACTGGCCAAAGTTCCCATGTTTGGGAAAGATGCAGTCCGACCAGGCGTGAGAAATGGCTAGATAGGGCGGCGCCTGTCCAATCTCAAAAGACTCAACTGCCCAGGTGGCAGTGTTGACGAGTCTAAATGTCCTCATCCTAGGGTGTCATTTCGTTTTTTCCTACTTATTAAGTTTAGATCTGGATAAATACAACGCGAAAGTCTCGGTCTGCAATTATTCTGAGTGGCTGCCTGCAAGATCACATGGGTTAGGCTATGCATGCAACGTGGCGGAGGCAACCTGCTAAGGCGCTTTTTATGCAGGCCACTTACACATTGTTGTGAGATGGGACGCAGCGGGATGCGGAAGGGCTGATAAAAACGATGCACACCCAGTGCAGGCCGTCCTTCAATATGTTTCTAACGCCAAAGTAAACATGATCTATTTTGCAGCACCATGGACCCCCTCTCGCGATCAAGACTGCTCTCGGTCAATGACGCGAAGTATGTTCATGTGGCTAAGGGACGCAGATGGTTACCCTGTTACTGAGCAAGCCATCCGTGAGCTTGTGTGGATTGCTGATGAATCAAGCTCAGACGAAGAAAGTGATATACTTGAAGGGGACGGTGGCACAAACTTAGGTAAAAACGTTGGACCGTGGCTAGCAAAGGGAACTACGACCCGAAGCTACACGTTGTAGACGCTAATAGATTTTTCTTATCGGCCCAGATCGGTGATATATTAGAGGGCAGCTTCAAGATGGTCACTTCTCGACTGCTTGAGCAGGGAGAGACTGGAAAACACCTTTGGTCTTGAGGTGAGCAAGTAAAATAAAGCAACTGTCCGCAAGTGGCGGGTGATGCTGTCGCAACCTAACTGGTTAGGTCCAACGCGTCCGCACTACAAAATTAATACTGCCTTTGGCCTTTACGGGATTCTCTTGGGAGGGTTGCTGGGGCACACTGGGTAGCGCTGTCTTATCCACTAGTCACCCGTCCTGTGAAAGACTGAGCCGCAATGCGAACAGCAACGTTGAACAAGCTGACTAGAGCTCGCTCTTTATAGGTCGCTCAGCAGCCCACGCAGGATTTTCGCTGCTGCCTATTTTTGCCTTTAATACAACGTACTATTGGCTGTTCATGCTTTGAACTACTATTTTGCCGCCTCTCTGGTTGCCGACACTGGCGCTCCTATGCTTTCTTTGATGTCTCCGTGCTCTTGCGACACTTTGCCTTTGTAATTCTCATTGCCAGAAATAAGGTACCACCCGCTAGCGGGGTTGGAGTTGTGTCCGATCCCCCGGAGTCAGTATTCCAGAGAACCCCACCTTCGAGTACGAACCTGCGATTACCGTGTCTGTGCCTGGGGCCGCTCACCGATCGAAATTATTCCCGCTAACGCACTAATATTCCCCTCCATGCCCTGAGGTGTGGCTACGATTGCCAGAGGACTCTTGCTATAATTGTATCGTGTGGTTGCTTTAAATTGGGAGATTCGTGCTCACACTGCAAACCTCACTCATGCACTACGTATTCTTACGTCATGGAGTAAAGGCACCTGTATCGACCCGCGTCAAGCCTCACAAAGTGGAAGAGCCTTTGAACAGATAGAGAGCCATGAGTACTGTACCATAGATATAAAAATTCCACGATATCTATGTGCGTTTGCGATTTGGACTACGTGAGCTGCGTAGCTGACTTCTTTCGCTGTTGCGAAGATGTACCACCCACTTTTTGCCTAGTGGCAAATGCGCACAGCAGCGGACCAGTCGTCTGGTGCAATCCCGTGCGGCTTGAGGTTGTCATCCAAGCTAAGACTCCATGCATGCGCCCCGGGCGAAGCCACTTAGGATAGTATTTGCCGTCGACCGAGGTTGCGAGGCCAGTAGAGCTCTCCGAAGCGCCAGCGAGCCTGAATTTTTGGTAAAGGTCGAAGTGACAATTATGCAAGTACTCCGCTAAAGTCGTCTTTCGGTTTTTGCGTCGCTCTGTTTCCTTTTCGCGTCGCTCGTTCTCCTCTCACACCCTAGCTTTCCCTAAGCTGCTTTTTAAGATCTTCGATTTCTTTCTTGGACATCGTGGTGGCAATAATGGTTAAAGAAGCTGGCGGCCAACACGCATAAACAAGATTGGCTGCGCCGACCCGGCGGCCCCTACAGGGGCACCCACGCGACTGTAGAGGGGGCGGAGCCTGTCATAGGATAACGTAAGCCGCTGATGTTGGCCTGATATATGCATATAGCTTATAGTATGGTTACAAGAATATCTACAGATTCTACCAAGACTCCTGCCATGAATTTCCCCAAACTTGCTGTATGAAACTGCCTGCCTGCCGCATCGCTATTTCCTTCTGATGAATGGAAAATGCTGCTGAAGGTTCCAATCAAAATGGACAGGACAGTGGCGATATCGTTGCGCTATGTGTCTTTAGATCCTTCTAAATGACACACCTTGTCCGAGACACGGGAAGCGAGTCACCAAGTGAATAATCCGCGATGACTTTGAGCTGTTCCTCGGTCAGCGTCATTCGAGGCTGGTGGTGTTCGTGATGGCGTAGGACTCTGGGGAATAGAATGTAAACAGATGAGTGGCGCGGTAGGTCACGTTTGCTCTGCTGGGGCAGGGGCAACAAACCCCCGCTCGCGGGTCAGTGTTGCGATGGCGGATGCAGGTTCAACGATGCATGCACCATGGCGGAATGTGAGAACTGTCGCTCCTTTAAATGCATCATTAATATTCTGCTTACGATGGATGGATAAGGCTCGAAATTATGAAGCATTAACACAGATTCTAATAGATCGTGTCGTCAATGATTTCAATATTCATCGGTCCAGACCGATGCAAACCTTCATCTCCTTATTTGGCAAAGTTAATTGGGCTCAAGCCATGAACATCTTCCAACGTTGGGTCAGCCTCTGGGGTCGAGAGCGAGCCAGGCACTCGCCCAGGTGGCAATTCTGCGCGGCCTGATTAGCCGCACTCTTTGCGGTATAGTACGCGCAACTCCTATTCGCCGGTGAGAAGCGAGTCGGGTCGGTATCATTGATAGATAGCGAACTGAGTTTTAGTGATATGTTGGAGTAGTGACCCACATCGTACATGTGAACAACAGTAATTTCAATGGGTCGCAAGGACTGACAGAAGCACTGTTGCGCTATCACGTAAATCCCCCGGTACGTCTCTATCGAAATATTGACACAGCAGATTCGTCGCAGAGCTCCATTACTGGACTGGATCGAAGTACGAAATACTGGCCTTGTGCAGCTCCCCAGCCAACGCCTGAGGCTAATTCTTGACCATGGCCCTTTCCTTGCGGCAACCATCACGGTTCACCTTCCCGCAACGAAGTGTGGCTCTTACAAAGTTGGTACCCTTTGTCGCCGACCTTCTCAATAATGCCTTCATCGAGGGCATAGCGCAGAAGCAAGTCATCGACGCCAAGATTTTCGCCTTCGCCCTTTTCCATGTGCCGACCGACATGCGCTGTCCATTCGTCCCAGGCAGTCGGGCCCTCAAAAGTTTTCACACAGCCGGGTTTCGAGCAGCTGGATCGCTGCGGTGGACGCCTTCGCTGTTTGAGGCAGGCCTGCTGCATGTTCCTTTCCGACTGTTGTTGACCGTTTTCCCCTCTGGTGAGGGCTCTCTTGAAAGGAGCGTGCATGCGCCGAAGGTGCTGCGTGAATAGATCCTTGCGATTGAACTCAATATCCTTCCCCTCTGAGGTAGTTTGTGAACAGATAGAGCAGCGATAGTACTGTAAGCAGAGGTGCTGTGAGGCAATATGGCGTTTCCACTCGTTCTTAGATCCGAAGATGCTCGTACACCCTGCAAAGTAGAATGCGCAGGGAAACGGGCGTGTGTGCGCGGCGGCTATGTGTTTCCTTAGAGAGGATGCATCTTTAAATGGCGTATGACTGCAGTGTGCACATCGAATGTCAGGCTTTCCAAGCATACGTCTCATCCTAGCCCCCGTAGATCCTGTGCCACTATCCAGCACAGGCATTGGCTCTGAACGAGTCAAATTTCGGAAGCCAGGGTGTAAGGCCGGCATAGCAACGGGCAAAACGGCGCGTTGGGGAGAAGTGTTGACAGCAGCGTCGCCGCTTCGGTGACGGACGTGGCTAAGGGCCTTAAGCTGCTCTAGTCCGTTGGCTGCCAGTGACTGATGAATTTTAGCGATTGGGATCGTTTGTTCATCTGGTCGTTCATCCTTGGCCGCCTCGGGAGCCATCGTTGTCGCGGTGCTCGGTTCGGTTACTGCGGTGGAGGTGGCGGGTGCGCCAACCATCTTGCTGTATAGAGAAGCCAGATTACACGAGGTTATATTGCCCAAGTAGTTCCAGATCTTATCATGCTGAACGCTAGCCCAGAGAGACGTGGACATAGACAGAAGCAACACAGTAGGAGGACCTAAAAATACTCCCTCGATAGTGGTTTGAGCGGCTAAGGGTGGTGTATTGCACAGCCAGCTGCGGAAATCCGACATGTCAGGAGTGGCATTACCGACAAAGGTAGTGCAAACCAGAACACGAGCTTCATCAAAGGTCAATTTCGAGCCTGGCGTTAGGCCATGCGGACCGCCTAGAGTGCGGGTTGCTTCTGGCGAGGCGGCATCGGATAAGGACTCCGGTAACAGGGAGACGTTTGCGTAAGAGGTGTTTAGTTGTGATGTTTGGCGGTTGATGATCATGGCGGCATCGTGCAAGTGACGTTTTAAGGCCTCAAACTCATGGCGTCGGCTGTGGTGAGGCGCATCTGGAACTATGTGACGCTGGAGCACGTTAGCCAGGGCTGGCAAGAGAAACGGCAATGCTGGTGGAGGCCAGAAAGACGGAGGGAGGCAAGGGGGATCCAGACATACCGGTTCATGCTGATAGAGCTTAGAGCGAGGGCCTGAGGGGAAGGAAGCAGAGGCGTTGAGCTTTGGGGCAAGCTTGCGCCTTTTCCCGGCGGGCTCCATGCACTGAGAGTCAGTTATCAGAAGGACTGAAGTGTCCCGAGAGCCGATGAAAAGAGAAAAGAACGGGCGGTTCAGTGAAGCAACGGATGGATAGGGAAAGGGAGAGAATTAGAACGGCGGTTGGCGAAACGACGGCGAGTCTGATTACTTACAACGAATACACGGCTATCCACCCCTGCAGCATGACCGTGGCCCGCTATGTGACCGGTCATGGAACGGCGAATTAGACTCCTGGTAAAATGAGAACTCCGGTTAGTGATAGTGCCGGAGACAGCTTCTTTATCAGTGTCGGTCTAAGGTATCCTTAGAATGTATTTAATAGCTGGTACAGAGTAACTAATCGATTTACATAGACAACGTGATAAACATGCGTTTAGATAACTCATACCCTTTCAACTATATCTGTCGCAATAATTCCTCCACCCCGGCACCGAAGCCAACTCACGCTCAGCCTAAGGATCGTCTCCATGAGTCTTTTGTATAATGTGATTAGTATTATTTGTACCAAGCGTCCCAAGCCCTCGTGCGAGGTTCTCACGGCCCGCCGTTGACGGCGCTCTCGAGCACGTAGAACACTGTTTGTAAATTCGGCTCGCCCTTAAGCTGCGAGACGACTTACACAACCTCCGTGCTACTGAGCTGTCCAGGCGTGTTAGCCATCATAGGCACGATGTCACTCGCGTTCAACGGCCCTGGCGTCGCAGAATGAGCGCGCTGGGCGCCGGCCGTTGCACTGTTTCTCAGGGGGTCAGCACACCAGCGGGATGGTCGGGGATATGTTCAAACATGGGGCATTGTACATTGATGTTTCTATGATAGCAACTATGGCAGGCGATGACGGTCTGGCGCCGGATGTATCCTCCCAAAGAAGACTGGAATTTCAAGTCCTGATACCGATTTTTGCGTATATGCCACCAAGCATGGCTAACGCATTGAACTCAGGCACTCTCTCCTACGAATAGTTTCTTACAATCATTTTGAGGACAATGTAACTCTGTTGGCAGCGGACTGCTACGAAACGCATCGTTGGCAACTGACTCCCAGTACAAGGGATGGGTATTCTGCGAGATGTGCACTTTGAGATTCTAATTCAAGCCCGTCTCATAACCGCAGGTTGGGCAAACGTAATTGAAGCCTAACTGCTTTCTTTGCATATGATCTTTCCATTTTCTGCACGTTTTGGACTGAGACCCGCAGCCTATAAAGGAGAAATCGCATCGAAGTCGATTTTCGATTGATGGCTCCTTAGGGTCGATCGATTGATGTTGTTCTGATGATGAGGACGGGCGTCAATTCTCTGATCTTTATATGGAGGCTGTAGTCTGTTAGCCCCGTCACAAGGCCAACTCTGATTCATAACATGGCAGAACTTTTCGTACCCGGTTGTGATGTTGATGCTGAGAGTCGGGATATGGCATGGCAGCTGTGCTGCTAGTATCCTCGTTGAGCAAAAACTCGATCGCCACCATGATGAGTGTTGCGATGGACGCAGATGGAATAAGACAGAAGAAAAGAGAAACAACGGGAAGCAAACGAGACACAGCAAACTCAGCGAGTCAAGAAAAGAGGCCTAAAATGGCCGATTGGTGGCGAAGCGATGGCAAGACTGCTTATTATCAACTGACCAGAGGCTGCAGCTCTCGGGGCAAGAGGCCGGTACAACGCTTCATTGGGAGGAGTGGTGCTATGTCTAATCACTACCACTCAACACCTACAAGCCACAGTAATGGGATGCGTTCAGGAAAGCACGGTGACTATTGATTAGCTGAACCACACAAGACCAGGCTTGCACTCGAGGTACGCATGGCGTGGTTCTACACCACGGGGTCAGACACCGTGCCCTCCTTTCTGGCGACGCGACTCAGCAGGGGCTCCCCGGAAAAGCCTCTGGGAGGGTTCCGCGCCGCGAGCTAGTACCTTGAAGTGATGCTGGCTTGATATGCATGCATGCGAGAGCAGAGCTCTTTGGGTGCTCTGCCGCTTTATGCACTGCAAACTCGGACTTAGGCATTCCGTGCACACAATGTCCGCGTAGCTGACAGATGGAAACGGTTCCTGCATTGCCGGAGCAATGGCTCATTACTTGCATGGATGACTCGCAAGGCCTGTCACCCACCAAGATACTGGACTGTGTATTTTGCGTCAGTCTTGGTGCTCGAAATCCCTCTGCACTGACTATTGCCTAGTCTCCAAGGTCCCGCCTTAAAGATGGCCACCGGAAGCATGCAAATGACTGAAAATGACATTATGGCTTCCTAGATCGCAAACTTGGATAGGACATGACGTTCGTGGGCAATGGGCTACACGATGGGCCGGCTAGCAAACTAATTGACAATGACTGGTCTGTGTATAGAAGATGGCTGTAGATACTAGCCACCGCTAAGACCCTTATCATGGCTTAAAAACTATATACATGGCTATCACCAGCCTTTGGAATGGTAGCCGTCAAACGCGTCCGTAATGAAATGCTGATTCAGACTGCTTGCGTTGGCGTCCTCGCTCTTCTTTAGAAAGGGCTTCTCAGGGAACTGGGGGAGCTCGGTGGCAAGCACGTTGCAGCGAGTGCGCGGCAACAGGACTGCTTGAGCGTGCACGTTGGTAGGGGTGACAATAGATCGGGCGCTGGACCGTGGCGCCTCGATGAGAGGCTGGAGAACGGAAGGACGCGTGCCCTTCAGCATCAGTGGACCCTCATCGGAATCGTTGGGAGAGACGCCCAGGGCTGTTCGCCCACTGGGTCCAGCGCGCGATCGCACGACGGCACAGGCAGAGTGGGATGATTGTTGCTGATATTCTTTTGGCACCCGTTCTGTCTGCGCAAGCATAAGACTGATGAGCGAACGGTGGGAGACCAGGTTGGCCTTAGACTCAACGCGCTGGAAGAACTTCGCGTCAACTCTCGATTTGCCGCTGTCTTGCACAAAGTCCTCCCAATCCGAAGAGTCGTCATCGTCAATAGCGCTCTCAACGTAATCGTCGTCGGTAGCCGAGTCGATGGCACTCTCTGAGATGAGAGACTCTGCGGGCTGGGCATCGCAGGGGGCAGATCTGGAGGAGACAACCATCTGGAACATGCCCTGCTCGCTAGGATAACATGAGGAGCCAAGATTACACGTAGTTGGTGCCTTCTTCTGGGTGAGGGCGAGATCAGAAATCGAGACGAACAACTTTGCAAAGTCGACGGCTCTAATGTGGTGCTCGCTGCGGCTTCTCGTGGAGTCAATGTGGCGGAGTCTAAGGAGAGTCTCGTGAGGATCAAATTCGGAAACAGAAGAGGACCCTTAGTTTTATATACTTGTGTGCATCGAAACGGGCGGCCTCGGTGTCCTCATGTAATAAATGCAGAGTAGCCATTCTATCAGCCTAGCTAGCCGTCGACTTGTCGGCTTGTCACATGCAGTAGCGGTAACAGTAATAAACAGATGAATCAATTAAGACTAGACCTTTACCTCTATCTACAAGTGTCAAGGTGCTAACAGGTCTTATCACTTGGCGGCAGTGATTTGCGAGCTACCTCCATAATTGTGAACTTGGCAAGCAGATCAGGCAACATCGTATCGTTAAGAACGGTGGGCAGTTCAAAAGTATTTTTCGAACATAACTTCCCGCAGACCTTAGCCACATTTTGAAGTGACTCCTCATCGGAGTGCCCGATCTCTGAGATATATACCAATTTCCTTTAGGTACCTCAAGGTCGGTGCTGCAGCTTTGGCTTGCTGGCACGGGTGTAATGGCGCTGCAATGGGTAGAAACAATCCGGTAGCCCAGCCACCTTATCCTCATGTAGCTGAGCTTGAGACTTGTCGCTGATGGTAACAGCCGAATCATTGACAGTCCAGTCACGGTCTTGCCATCAAGAGTGCAGCGCAGATCCCACACTGAATAACAACCTTGTAATAGATCCAGCCTAGACATTGACCGGAAAACAACAGGGTGGCTATCGTAGATACCAAGATCGCCACTCCAGCGATTTGGATGCATTTGATGCATTTGATGCAGTTGATCTCTTGCTGGCTGTAATTCCTTGGCCTAGGCAGTGGCTTATGATCGCCAAGACAGCGCCGTAAGATGTACGAGCAATGCAAAAGACGTTACCAATTGCCGAGAGAACTACAGTTTTGATGCTTTCAAGTACGCTCATCAACTCAATGGTAATGCTGTAGATCAAACTATTCACGAAAGATCAATTTTTTGCTGTACTGTTTTCAGGCTGCTCACGCAGGCCTGCACTTTATATGCTCCTGTATCCCAAATGCGTCTCTGACTGGTGATGTTGACCATCTGTATCAGCTATTGAAATATAGGAGAGTGTGACCCATACATCTTCCTCTGCTGACTCCAAAGTGCGTGATAATTGTACAATTGGTTTGACGGAGGCGCCGTACCTTGCAAGTACCAAAATCTCGGTTCCTGCGCGAATGCCAATGTATGCACCTTTTGAGACACTCTCCAGTGGCGTCTTCAAGCTCCCTAACTTCTTCTCGGAACCCCTAAGTATTTCGCAAGCTTTGGATAGATTAGCTTCGTCACAGTCGTTATATGTCTGTGCGTCAAAGGCCGTGGCGAAAACGGCGTAATTGTTGTTCAATGCGAGTGCTGTGTCGTATTTTGGTAGGCAGTCCTGTAGAACACAGTGGATTTTGCCTATCCAGAGCTCTAGCTTGATTACGTTGGCAACCTATTCACTATTAGCACAGTAAAGAAAAAGCAGATAAGATAGACTACCTCTCTATCCTGATCAGTACCTAAGAGGTAATGGATAGCCATAGTGTATAGAGCACACACAGTAGTTGTAGCTATAGTAGAAGTAATGGGTGTTACTGGTGTATTTATAAACACTACTGTATTTCAAATTACTAAAATCCTACCGATCCCTCTCTTAACTGGCTCGCAGTCTGTTGAGGTAGAAATAGACCCTTCCTGCTTCTTGTGACTATCAAGGTACCAAGTACACAGTAGCAAATATGCTGCATATTCTGCAGGGCTTGTGCTTGTGCAGGCTGGATAATGCCTGACGCCACTGCCAGCGTGGCAGCCAGAAGTATTAGCGGAACAACTAAGCGTTGTGTCGTCCCAAGTCTCCGTAGAATCTTTGGCCGTGTACTCGATGCAGTTGATGCAGTTGCGCGGCTCCCTGATGGGGCTGGTCGGTGTTAACAAAGTTTCAACAGAGGTATTACCTTTCACTTTGCAAGTAAAGAGAAAATGCCTTCCACAGGAGCGAAACGGGCAGTCAGTACACGCGGCTACGGCAAGCACATTCACCTCTGTGGTATCGGCACCCGCGGTGCACTCTGTGCAGAGGTCACCCGTATACGTTTTCCTTACAACATGAGCTAATAGTCAAAAGGAGCATAGATAAAAAATTAGTGAATATAGATCTCTTGAATTTAGAGCAAGTAAGGATATCTAATTATTTCTGGCAGCGTCGTACTGTCTGGGCGTGGCTCGCCTCCCTCGGCCTTCACCGGTATATCCAGCCTCTCCCCCGAGCTTTCAAGAACCCCAGGTACGTCCAGCCCCTCCTCCGATAGCAGGCTTTCAAGATCCCCAGTAGTGATTTGTTCCAGGTTCACATTCTCCAGGATCAGCCTCTGGCGGGACTGCCCGAGTTGAAGTGAAGTTCCGTCCCGTGGAGCTTGGCCCGCCTTCTTGGCCTGTGTGTTGGACCTGTGTTCGGATACCAGCCCCTTTCCCTGGAACAAATATATGAACAGGAAACCAATCATTGACTGAAGCACGTACTGTAATTGTTGCAGTCTGAGTGCCTGTTCAGCGGGTATAGCAGCGGCCGCAAACCCGAGCCCAAGCCCTGGCAGCACAGGTAATATGAGATATTCCCAATGTCGTCGATAGCGTGCATAAGCTGGAGCCGCATCGTTGGTGCAGCAAGCGCCTGTAATTGTCAAGACTCCGCATAAGAAGGGGATGAATATCCAAAGCCACTGCCTTTGCATGGTATAGTAGCACCAAAGCCCTGTACCCAGAATGGCGGCGGTGGGCAGGCCAATACATACTACCCCGAATCCGAGTATCCAGACACCCTGGAATGGACATATGAAAAGCCAAAAATATATCTAAACCCATGATTAGTATTTGTCTAACTCAATGCTCAGCAACTCGTACAATTTCCGCTCCAAGGCAAAGCCCATTAATAACCTCCCAGCCGCAGAATAACACAAATGCAGGCGTATGTGTTCTCGATATCCGACGAGTGATGAAAAATGCCGTGATGAATGTAGCCGAGACCAGGAGGTAAATGACAGAAGCAGCTTTAAGCAGGCAGCGTCTAACATTCGAAAACGATCGAGGATAGAAATGCGCGTAAACGAGGGCAAGAGCGAGGTATCCCTCTCCAAGGCCAAATACAGCAATAGCGGGAGCGTACTCTGCCGCGTCGATGGAGCGCATCGCAAGGAGCGGTGTGGTTTTTGCATTTGGCTCTCTTTCATCTACCTGGACACTATTATAAATATATAGTTTCATTGGATTTAATCATCTCTATGGGGGCTGCAAAATATCCGTGGGGAAAGAAATTACAATAGAATCTTTCCATAAGTGACGGAACTCAAGAATAAACTACCTTATTCCTTGTTGCAATGATTGCGAGACAAGAAACAAGCACTAGTTTCCAAGCGACTGGCTGATTAATTCGCTACACAGCCAGGATAGAGAAATTCGCTGGGAGAATATGGTGGCCCAGCAGACATAGATTCATGTCGCCACAAGAATCTTTGTAGGCTCAATGAGTGATGTACTGGCTCAAACGCCTCCCTAGAACACGTAGAGGAGATTGTTGCGAGACAGTCTGCATCTGGCCCGCGCTAACCCAAAAATCAA
>NW_007930912.1:17574-18990 GCF_000280675.1 Beauveria bassiana ARSEF 2860
TNTTGATTTTTGGGTTAGCGCGGGCCCGCAGTGGCGTTCGTAGCGTTGCCTTACCCCGCAGACCTCTTGGTCGAGGCTGAACTCTCTCCGGAGCTTTTCCCAGACTCACCATCTTCACACCGGTTTATCACAATGGTAACGCGCAGAGCAAAGACGAGTCTTCGCCGCCATGAAAGGCGGTGCAAAGCAAGCAAACTAACGATCCAGGAGCTTAGGTGCTTGTTACAACCCTACAACGACGATGATAACGTGGATGTGGTCCTTAGCGACGAGGCGAATCACCAAACTCTTCGAAGATGGTTCGAGTCGCTCTCAACCAATTTCGGTCGGCAGCGAGGGAAGAGGTTAAATGTTGTTAACGTTACCGCAATCAAGTCAATCGAACGCCCACATTTGCAGTTGAACGAGTCAACTCTCAACCGGTTTCGCCTGTGGGATAAGAATCCACAGACCTTCTGGTCGCCAGCGGCAGACGAGTCGCAGTTGAAGCAACGGCCACGCAACTCAATTGAAACATACTGCAAATACTTCACAGACTCCGCCATTCAACTCTACAAGAAATATTCAACTTACAAGATCTTATGGAGGTTCACAACAGCTGCTTTATATTTGCATTTTCGTCGTTGGAAACCTGAAATACAATCTATAAGGACTACCCATGTCCGTGACTTTTTGAGGTTCATGGGATGTGATGGCTCTGATGACGAAACCACAGCTCTTCTTGCTATCACTAAAGCTGGACAACGCCGAATTTCGTTCTGTCAGCTCCTGGCTATCCGTGTCCCTGCCGAACCACGTTTCATCGACCAAACAAACGATGAGGATGCAGCCAGTAACGCTGCGAACGAAGATGAACGCTTCAGAAGCGCACTTGGGATACTTTTTTATGAAAGCATACCTGATTCAATGTATGTGTTTTTATGTCAGGCCCAGACATAAACTAATCGTCACAGATTTGACGCCGAAGAAGGCCTTTTCCCAAGAGACCAAGATGCCATTATACGGCACCTCCATTCCATCGATATCTTGAGCCCCCCGACGCAATATGACACCTGTTACTTGGCAAATAAGTTACTGGACTATCAGCACTCCCTGGTTTGGCCTAAAGAAGGTGACCACCGCGCAGGTCGCATATTCACGCGAAATGATATCACGTTGGAACAAAACCTAACACAAATGACTACTATGGAGGCGGCTGGGATGTTGGAGTCTCTCGCTACTCATCAGCCCTCGCAAACATATCACTGCGCCGCGCAGAAGCAGCCTACTCATGAGTCGGCTCATACTCAACCCTTTGCTGACATCATGACTCCTGTTGGATGTCAAAATGGCGTCGCCGTCCTTCCCGACTCTCTCATCGGTCTCCCGCCACGGAACGCGTATCAAACTGCTTACCAAACTGGCATCTCCACGGAT
>NW_007930912.1:19090-28796 GCF_000280675.1 Beauveria bassiana ARSEF 2860
CCTAATACTCCCACCGGTCTCATGCCACCAGATGCTTGTCAGACTGCTTACCAGGCCGGCGTCTCCATGGACCCCAACTCTTCTATCGGTCTCATGCCACGGGAGATGCACCACTCTAGTGATGGATATGCAAACGACTCAGGTGGCAATGCAGAACCTGAACCTCCGCCCAACGGATGCCACACTAATGTACATCCACAATATTTGGTTAGGCGTATACTACCCGTTGGAGGAAGCGGCTGAAAGAAATCTACTTCATGTTGACTACCCAAAGTAGGTATAATGTACAATTTTCCTGAACTTGCACACCGACTCTCTGTACAATATGCCCTTTCTCGCCGAGTTCAAGCTTGACTTTTCCCTGCCCATCAGATATTGTGTATCGTTCGCCTGCAATCGGTATCAGATCGCCAACATCGAAGTAGTACCGTAAATTTCTCGAGTCTCCGGTAATGCGAATGAGGATCTTTTTTTTATCCTTTGATGAAATGTCAGAACACATCACCAATATGGGAATAATGCACGTACTTTTTGAATGATAGGCTGGATAATGGGTCGAATGTCTTCGTGGGAGTACTCATGCGTACTGTTAGGCTTCAGGGTCCATCCTTCGGGGTGTTGCTCA
This sequence comes from Beauveria bassiana ARSEF 2860, assembly GCF_000280675.1. Lineage (NCBI taxonomy): Eukaryota > Fungi > Ascomycota > Sordariomycetes > Hypocreales > Cordycipitaceae > Beauveria > Beauveria bassiana. Next base: position 19,716 of record NW_007930912.1, read on the forward strand.
GTGTAATTTAGCAAGTTGCGCAAGTACTCCTCCTCTCTCGCGTCAAGCTTGGAAATCTCAACTGATGGACTCATCAGGATGGTTTTAGCAGTGTTCTAACCTTCGCCGTGTCTCTTAGGCGGCAGAGGCATTTACGCTGCCCACGATCAGCAAATATATATATTTTGTTCAAGCTTGTTCGCGGGGCATTTGGTGAGGGGCACAATGCTGGCCTTAGGCGTGGAGCTCATGTGCTGCTCAATCACGTGACTAAACATGTTACCCCCTAGGTTCCATGCCTAAAAGAACTGGTCCAGAAACCCCACGCTGTCGCAACATTAACCTCTACGACTAACAATAATGCCTGCAATTGCACGACCCGAACTTTTTCTGGTATTCGGTCGTAGTCATACGTTCACCAAGACGTTTCCCAGCAGTTCTTGTGTCTTCTATGGTAAGTTACTGATTAAAATTATAAGTCGCTTGGAGATTCTTACCCTTGGTCGAAGACTATCATGACGCGATAACACTGCTAGGCGCCATTTCTCGGCCATCCTGCCGGGTTTGATGCATGTGATGGTGCCCAAAGTGGCACATCTCAAAAAGTGGACAACCCCGCGCCCGTCAAGCAAGTGCCTTCATAAGGCAGCGCAAGCGATAGACAACAGAGCAATGACATTCAACAAGAAGCCATTAGCGGCCTCGCCAGTACCAAAATCTTATCGTGCCTTAGCAACCATCGTCAGGTAAGTCCAGTTAATCCGCGTCTCTACCTATAACCTGAAATTCCTCATTCTCCATACTCCTAATACTAAACCGAGATGAATCTTCATTCACATCGCGATCGACCACAATAAACTTCGTTCCCTCTTCCTAATCAACAAGAGGATGCATAGACAGGCTCTCAGGATACGATGCTGGCGCGTCGCGCCAACTTTTGTCACCTGGTCTTTCTACGGGGACCAGCGGGAGCCCTGCTGTCGGTGGCGTATATCGCCCAAAACAAAGGAATGGAAGAATTGTTCAACGAGTAGCGACAACTACTCGGGCTGGATACTGTACAAAGCGCGCCAGGGCTTGTTCACTCTACGCAGCTCTACATGCGCTTGTTGATCCTCGAGTAATAGAAGTCAGCAATGCGCACGTACACCTTGTAGGATCTACCGAGGAATTTCCCTATTGCCGCCTCTGGGTCGGGGTCCTGTGAGATGTACTTGCCCGAAATTACCGTCTTACTCCCGCGTCGTCGTTGTTGCAGTTCTGAGGACAAGACATCGGCTAGGCTATGGGACCCTGATACACCGTGGCTCGACTGCCAAAATCCATTTCTTTTATGCTTTCCTCTGTTATATGAATGGATATGCGGAGATTCTGCGTCGCAGGATAAGCATGGCACACATCGACTACATTTGGGTACGTACGTATTGCCCGTTGAGCTTGCCTTCTGTGAGAGTCTCATTCAGCAACTTCTGCGCGGCGATGCCCACATCTAAAGTATGTCAGCAGATGAGTGTTGGTAAAAAGTATTTTCTCACCTCTTCGTTCCATTTGCCAGATAAGATGAACCCGGCGGACTGGAATTTCTTGACTGCGCTGATCCTGCGTCAGCTGCTTGAGATATGGCAAGTGAGCGGCAACCCCAGATTCAGTAGCCAGCATAACAATATTTTCGTATCGGTCGAGCGGAAGCGGCTTTCCATGAGGTCCACTGAGCCACGCTATGCTTGTTGTCGAGCCATGTTCTGAGAGCGTCAACAGGTCCTTAGTAAAGCCACGATGAGGCGCAATGAATAGGTCCAGATACTTCTGTGGTTTCTCGGACCAAGATGTAACTACAAAAGGGTGTGTCTGCGCAAAGGAGCACAGGCTCACGGACGGAACCTAAAGATTGATGTATTGTCCAGCCTTCACCTGGAGCGGGCGAGACAGATGCAGACGGATTTGGGCAGTGCCCTTGACAAATGATATCCGAGCCAGGGAAAGCCCTGAACTGTTGCGGTGAAGGACGCAGCCTAGCCAGATGATAGAGCTTGAAAATAATAGACCGCCGCCTATAATTACGTACAAGCTTGGGAAGAGTTGCTCGGATCTGATATGGCGCCAGAGAGCGTATGGAAAAGCAAGCGCCAATACCTGGTGCAGGCGCAAGGCTGCTTCGTATCGCACGTTTCTCAACACAAGGGGTATGAGCTGGGCCCCTAGAATTAAAATGGACTGCGGACCAGGGTCTTAGCATTTCTCCAAAGTTGGATGCGTCAACTTACCACCAGTGCGAATATGTCCTTTGGCGTTTGCAAATTAAGCTTTTCAGTGGTGATCCCACCTACAGCAGCGTGAAGCACCGCCAGCACAACAGCAAGAGTTCCTAAAGACGCGTGCAGGCGGCGACAGGAATGCAGTGAAACATTGAGCACATCTGCTAACGTGCTAAAGCATGGGCCCGCAAAACAAAATAGCAAATTTACCACTGAGAGCGTTCCGGTGCGAGTGACAACCTGATCTAATCCTGGGAGAGGAATTGCAACGCAGGCCCCCGTCGCCAAAACATAGGCAAGCAGCAACAAGCTGTCGGCACAGCTCCAACGTTCAATATAATTTCGCCGGTTTAGCACGGTCGGGTAGGTAAGGTAGCCAGAGAGGTATCTACCAGCAACAAGGAAGGGCGAGAGCACAAACTTCACTGTAGAGGGACAAAGTGCATGTACTAAGAGGTAAACAGGCCGACGAAGGACCAGCAGGCCAAGTAAAGCACCCAATGCAATAGATTAGAGGAGCGTAGACTCATACATTTCTTCTTAGTATTAATATTGACAAAAAAAAACAAAGTCGGCTTAGACGGACAGGGGAAGCACCATTTATATACTGATTGCCAGTGCGAGTGGCCACCACACACACACAAGGTTGTGTTACCAACACTACGCCCCGCTCGCCACGCCAACCAGGCACGACACCCTTCTTCTGGTGCGCCTTGAGCAGTGACTGACCACAATTCTCAGACAAATAGACAAAGGCAGGTGTTGCGGACTGCTTTGGGACCGCGACGCCCATGCTTTGCTTTCTTAGAGGTACGGGGCCAGCGCTGAGGAGTAGCTGCCTGTCGCAACACCCGATCCGCCACCAAAGGCAAAAACAGTAATACTACGTGAAATTATTACTTCTATTTAATTTCTTATTGATTAAACAGTTGTAAATAACTCGTCAGGACTGATCATCATTTCCATGTACGAGAGCTCATGCATACTCTCACTCACATCGCTTGTAACATTGATGTCGAAACCCAGCCCTTCTAACACAGCGTCCGAGCCGGGAGGAATAAATCTTTGCTCATTAGCAGGCGATAGCGGCATACATTCCATATCTTGGTCTATTTTATATCCGTAGTCACACATGCTTGAATCCATAAGTGAACTGAGCGGCTGTGCACTTGGAAGCCGTGCTGCGTCTTCTCCATCCACCGTAATGTGCACAGGGCTATCGACGAAAACGACCAGTTCCCGCAGTCCTCTTTGCCAGCGGGTGGCGATTTCCGCTTCAGACAAAGTCTCTAAAGGTATCTGCCACTTTGGCAAGGCTTTGTTATGCAAAAAACATGACAAAAGATCAGTGAGGACTGCGACATCATGTTTTAGATTTGGATGCCTCGCCGCGATGCTAGCGAACAGTGCAGCCTTATCCTCGATTTTCAGTCGTCGCGCGCTGCATATGTTAGCCTTTGTGGTCACCGCTGGAGAGAGTTAAACCCACTGTTCGTTCTGGAATTCTGCTGGTAGCAGCAGCAGCACGCCAGCACCTCCACAAGAGGTCGCCATCTGCTCCCAGAAATTATGCTGGTGCATAATGGCTTTCCATTTAGTCTGCAGTTTCTTTTTTGACAGGCCTTTCTTAACATTGTCCGGTAAATACTTTTTAGCAAATTTTTCGGCCACTGAAATTATGTGCTTTTCCTTGCTTTGCTTGGCAGCACGGTAGCGCTGTGCGATCAGTATACTCCAGTACCTTCCAGTGGCCGTCTCAAAACGCGGGCTGGGTTGTAGGCTGTGGTAATCGTCTTCCAGATTCTCGGAATGATTGCCAGCCTCATCTTCGCTCTGCGACCTCGGTTCCGGGTTTGCACGCCGTCGCTGCTGTGCATTATAATCGGTTCGGGCCCTCTCACGCTGTAAATCGTGCTGTAGCTCGGACAAGACATTCACGGAGCCTAACTCCAGGGGAAGTTTATCAGCAATGGCTACAGCGCGTTTGTAGGCGTTGTCAGGCTTTTGCTTGTCGCGCGTGGATTTTTGATACTAGGGGGCTCGTCGCCGCCGCTGGACTCATTAATAGCATCTACCGCCTCCAGGCCCAAGGGTTGTGCTGGTGGTGTGGGGAGGTTGCCGGGTTCTGTAGTCGGGAGAACACTGTAGATCAGCGGCACAGAGTCAGGGTACGCAGCAACGCACGCTGCCACCTCAGCTTGATTATGGGTTATGCCATGCATGAAAGCCTGGACAGCCTGTAAAGGTGAGTCAAGGTGCAGTGCGTAGGGCGAAAGTGAATGACGGACCTCCCTGATGCTACAGCGATGAACGGAGATGTCTTTAGCATTGGTAGACATAGATGGCGATGACGTGCTGCTGGTATTGGACGAGTCAGTCATTTCTGCAGCAATTACGAGGTCTGAAAGGAAAAGAAATCCATGTTGCGGGTGCGCGTACGGCGCGACCTCTTATAACAGATTGAACAGCCAGAAATGGCCATTTGAAGCTTGACAGGATTTACGAGAGCTGGCGGCAGAGTGGGTATTGTGTCTGCTGCAGCGGCGTTACCTGGAGATCCGCTTGCTCAGGCGCTTGCCCTGAGCTTGACGGGGTATTTGCAAAGTCGTGTCATAATCACTATGAGGTGCAGTATCGGTGTGCTTATGCACACTGTACTAAACACCCCGTAACCAGTTTTGACCTGTTGCATAACTATCAGTTATCAGTTTGGTTGCTCACTCAATAGACAGTGTGTGAAGACAGAACACCAAAACATACTGAACTTCACAGCGCAGCATCTGACGAATTTGTCAACAAGATGGTACATGAACCATAGAGGACTTCAAGCCAAATTGGCTCCAATATGTGTTTCATTCAAATGAATTCGAAAAGCCGACTATCTCTATCTTTGATGGAAGCCCTGACTTTTTCGAAATCATCGTTTCTTCGTGTCGATCGAGGAGAGGCTCATCGCCCGTCTGCTCAACATATTCTCGAATCGGCCAAATGGAGAAGAGAGGAGGGCTGGGCGTCTCGAGTGGCCAGCATCAATGGCAGGTTCACTTTGCCTTCATGTCCGTTGCAGTTACTTGCTGCACGGCTGGGAAACACATTTCCTATCCATCATCGTCAGTTGACCGCAACGACGAGTATATTTGCAGGGCGCCCGCACCAATTCGCCAGCTGTTAATGGCCATGCGTGGTCACTAGATTTGAACTCATAAATCTGGCCTTCTCGGCACAGCAAAATGTACACATCCGCATGATAGTCGCGGTGAGTCAGGTAGCCATTACTTACGAAAGTACGCCACCTCTTCTTGAAGTTTTCGTTGCTTCGATTCCGTTTCTTGGGCTGATCTTGGGTATACGGCATGGTCGATCCTACTCCCTGCTACAGCATGATGTTTTTGACTTGTTTATATAGACGGAGAACGGAGTTGGGGTGCCACGACCAGTGGAATAGTTTTGCGTGCAAAATCATGGCTCTACGAGCAGCAGCCCGCCCGTCATTTTGTTCTTCACCCTTTCGTCTTTCACCCCTGGCCCCTCATCGCACGAATCTGGTCTACGATCAAGGTGTCAAGATGACTACTGTAGCATCCTCTAACTAATTTTTTGTCTGAGAACGCGCTACGGTACTTGACCGGTGATGAGCGAGGCGAAACATTGACTCTGCTTTCCTGCAACGTCACTCGCAAGGTCTTGTTGACACAACCATACGCTGCTCCTCTGCTGACGCAGTCTAGGCACTACACTAGCGCCTGCAGCACTCGCTGGCCTCTATAAGCACGGCATCCCCCACCACCTTGTTCCTCTCCCCCCTCGTCCTTCAACATCAGTCCTCTCCACGGATTTGATCCACGATTCAGGTGCCAAGATGGCCAGAAACGTAACACGCATTGAGAATCTCATCAAAAAGTTGAACAAAGCAGACTTCTGCAAAGTTTTTGACTCATCCATACGCTCGCGGTTAGCCAACAATGCTGACACTACAGACATCGTAGTCTCGCTGCAGGAGACGATCGCGGAAGTCAGTGTCTCGACACCAGCAGCGACGCCAGCAGCGTCTCCTGCTGCCGACAGCGAGCAAGACCACGACGAAATAACAGGAGTACAGCGCATCAGCTCGACCAAGCTAGGTGGTGCCCCACAGGGCAGCCAACCCAATCGTAAGCGCTTTGAAGGAGCTGGCCATTCTGTCTCAGACGAGGAGGCGAATGGCGACGATAGCGGCTGTTGTCAAGGCCGTAGGAAACGACGAAAGCACGATGCAACATGTACCGACGGCAATAGTGTCAAGCTCAGTAAAGCAAACATGATCAAGCCGGATCCGCAGCAAGATCTTTACAATCTATGGGGCCTCTGCAAGTCTCTGCGACAGAGTCGTCGCGTAGAGGAGCTGATAAACTCAGAGCTATCTTGGACAGAACAACTACCAAAACTTTTTGACAACGCAGAGAAACACATTCATGATGCTAAAAGCAGATTAGCTCATAGCACTCTCGAGTGGCGACTCCTAGCTGTGGATGTGGCAAACTTGTATGTGCAAGAGAGACCCCACGAAGACGAACGGCGATCTGCATGGCGGGCCATGGGATATAAGGTTCACGGCACTCGTGATACAACGCTGGACTTGTTAACGGGACGAATTTTCGGTGCCGATGTCGACATGTGTAAGCTACGCGATAAGGATCCGAGGAGGAAAAGAGTCGAGGCTTGGCTGCGCATTGGTTGCCCGCTGTTGACATTCACAAACCACTTTGGGATTGCAGGCTTGATAGCGCCAGGAATGCGTATATCGCAGAATGCGTAAGTGTGCTTGTCATTTGCGTCGACAAACAGCTGACTTGTAGAAACGTGCAGTTTCAAGGCTCAACGTGCTGGGCAAATGGAGACTCCATTCGTCAGGTACCTCATTAACACCTTTGAGAGCTCCAAAGAGAAGCTTCACGTCTTTTCACAAGTCATGGACAACTGGGTAAGGTTTCATATGCCCCCTTACCCAGCCCTTATGATCGAAGGCCTCAGCGAGGCGGCAGTACGAACACAGCGTGATCTGTCACTCGACTTCTGGGGCCAGCCAGCCAGCGCGTCTGTCAGTGGTGTCACTGACGCTCATGACTTTGATGCATCCGACACCGTACCAGCAAGGATAGAATTCTGAAACCTGGGGAGCCGTGCCACTCCTGGCTGGCCCTTCGCTTTCTCTTCCTCGTCAACGTAATCGTCGTCAGTTTCGTAGTTCGTTGGGTTCTTTTCTCCCGCTCTTTGCATGTTTCCCGACGGACCTAGTCTCTCTGTCGAGCTTTTGCTATTTTAATAGAATTGACTGCTTTTTCAGTTTTATGTTCTAATGCTATGGTATCGTCAAGCGTGTCATTAGTCAGTGAGCTCAGTAACTGCTACGGGGAAAGCATTTGTTATCGCATTCCTAGAATGGGTTCTCTATGGCGTATGCCGTCAGCATTTGCTGAAATGCCCAGCATCGTGACTTTTTAACTAGGCAGAATACTTTGGCCCAGGAACTGGCCAAGGCCCCATAATTTGACTGGCAGCCCGAAAGCTAATTCGTCCATTTGACCGACCGTGTCGGCCAAATCACCACCAGCTAATGGCCCCTCAATCTGTTGCAAGCAGCAACGTAATCCTGTCAACGCAACTGAAGAAGTATCTTCCGCGGAAGGCCGAGTTCTGATTATGATAAATGATCATGTCAATCGCATCGACTCGGCAGTTTCGACCATGCCTTGTGGACAAAATGATTGAGTTTGCGCCGGCACGTCGAGAAATGCTTTAGGACTGCTCCGTGAAATATTATACATTCATTCATTGTTTTAAAGTTGTCACATTGAACATCTGCTCTCTAGAAACTCTCAGCTCGCTGCAATTCTAAGGTCGATTCACCCTTCCCATACCAGTGTTTCCCTAGTTTGACAAAAGCCACAGACACCGGTCTTGTCAATAAGACTGCAACGCAGATCACACACTGAAAAGCGTCATTATGGTCGACCCAGCCTAAATATTGACCGAAAAGTAGCATGGTGGCTACCATGGATGCCAAGACCGCTACTGCTGCTATGACGCCGAGTCCCCGACGGACAGAAGGTGTCGGCGATTTCAACTTTGCAGTGAAGCGGATTGCGAGCAGCGCAATACATAGGTGCGTCAGGATGGGTCCTGCCCATGCAAATTCAACATGCCGCTGAAGAAAAAGCCACACGGCAATGGCAGCAGAAATAACCTGTAGAAGCAAAGCAGTGCCCAGTGTCAAGTATCCTTCGGCATCACAGAATCCTCCTTCGCTTCTGATAAGGCCACCAATGATTTCATGAAACTAGCTAGACCCTGTCAGTCTCATTCATAAATGGTGGGAAGACGCTCACCTCCAAACTGTTGACGGCTAGGATTGATGATTCCTTCCAGGCAACGAAGCAGGGGAAAACCGTAGCCTCTGGCAGCAATCCCTTCCGAGCAAAACCAAAGGTGATTGCAAGCACAGCCCCTGCTAGCAAAAAGAAAGTGCAAACACCTAGCCCAGTCATCACTCTAGGCACGCCACCAGGGCCGTTTCTCGGCATGATGAAACAGCCATAGCAAACGTCGAAGAGTGCCACAGACGCAAGCACCGCGCCAGCCTCAATGATCTCAGCATTCGAAACTTGGCGACACATATTGAAAACGACTGCATGCGATAGACCCGTTCATGCAAAGAGCGGTGAAAGTCGTGGGAAGCCACCCCTTCATATGGATGCAAGCCTCTACAGCTAAGTAAGACTGGCTTAGAGCACGTATTATTGCGATTGTGCTGTGACAAGCTGAGCGGCGGCGCTAGTCCGAAAGAGCTCGGCGTTTTCTTGTCAAGAAA
>NW_007930912.1:28896-31078 GCF_000280675.1 Beauveria bassiana ARSEF 2860
TCGGCGTTTTCTTGTCAAGAAAACGCCGAGCTCTTTCGGACTAGCGCCGCCGCTCAGCTTGTCACGAGGTCAACTGTCTAGCAACCGATTGCGGTGCCACGTACCACCATCACTTTGTCTTTGCGCCTTCATCTCCAGCTTCAAAGGACATGATGCTGCGCAGAATAACCAAGCCAAAGAGAGCCAGAGCAGTCAAGAGCGTGAGAGATACCATCGCTTCGAACAGGATCTCCAACGTTGGTCAGCTAATCGAGTGTCTGCAAACCTACTCTCCTGATGAACCGCTCGAGACGGTGAACCATGAGCTTCTTCAGTCAATGCTCCGCACGCTACGAACCATTCTCCAGAGACCTCGGTCCGCACGAAACCTTGAGAAGATACGCGCAATTGATGGGTGCTATCTCGATAACGAAATATATCGCCATTTTCCACAGTGGGAAAGGGATCCTGCAACTTTCTGGGAGCCGCCTGCGGAGGCTCTCCCTGCCTACTGCAGCCTTTCTGGAAAGGCAGAACGATTGCGAGCTTTTTTCAGCCATGCTATGGTGCTGGAACTTGAACTCAGAGTTCGCCAAATTCAGTGGAGATTCGTCACTATAATGGCCTACAAGCATTTCGAGAGAAGACACCCCAGCGCGAACTTAAAGACTGATAAGGTGCGAGACTATCTGTTGGAAATTGGCCTCCAGGCAACAGAGACCAATGTGTCGAGATGCCATAATGTCATCATCAGTGGAAAACGACGCACGGAATTTTGTCAAAAACTCCAAGTAGTCTCTGTTGAACAAGCTCAGGCGGACCGAGAGGAAAATCAACATCCAGTGAACTATGGACCCATGTTCATGAGTTCCATTCCCGACGATCTGTATGTATGCTGCCTTTTTCCACAACAGTGACCTGACATGCCGCAGATGGGACAACAAGGATGGGTGCCGCGGAAGTACAGTCGACGATTGCTTGGCTTATTTGCTTTCACTCGATGCTGGAACTTGGACCACGGACGTCGGTTGCGAGTCTCTCGCCAGAAGGTTGATCGCTTTTCACGACGACTTAATCTGGCGTGATGTGACCAATGCCGGGGGGGGAGGGACGCAATTCACAATCAACCAAGACTTCCCAAGCAATGGCCCGGAGGACACTGCTTCTTCTCAGCTTGCGGGACCAATGCTGGAGCAAGTCATTGCTACCACAAATTCACCATGGCAATTTTTACTCTCCGCTGCAGAGTCCGTCGCACCGCAAGCACAGCAAGTAACGGGCGCTCATCACCCTTACCATGGAGCTGCTTTCTCCCCGGCGGCACTCGACCTATCGAATGATCAACGATCACAAGATTCGAGGACAAGTATTGTTGATTTTTCGAAAAATGGCGTCTTGCAGCCCATGATGCGGCGGCCGCCGGCGTTGGCATCATTTGATAACACAGAACTATTGGAAGGAAATCGCGCCACGACAACCGGCGCCTTGCCAGTACCTCCTACGCATTCGCATGCAGAAGAAAGTGATGCTTTTATCTCGACAGATTTTGTCAACACCGCCATGAACGATGCTATTGCACTGGATGATTTGTCTATTATACTGTGGCAGAACGAACAGAGCTTGTTATCAGCTTGTGACGAAGCCGGCCGGCAATGGGCAGGGAACTAGTGCATTTCAACCAATCAACCAGAGTAAATACAAGAAACCTTGTGGGACCTTGACACTGGTGCCCGTCGGAATTCGCATTTTTTTGCCGTATTTCAGGGGCAAAGACACAGCTTTATCCGTGACACTGCAACCGATGATGGGGGTTATAGGGAGTAAGTAACCCGGCTCGTTTAGCGTCAGACCATCGTAGGACGTTCGGAAAATAGTGATGGTAAAAGGCTTCACACGTAAGTCACGATTTGCCTACAAATGAGGGGGGGCATACCCTTGTAGAAAGCGGCTCGGTGATGTTTCGCTGCGCTGTCACGTCTGAGCACTGCTCTATATTTTTGCGCCCGCCCGTTTTCCACTCGACATCTGGATTCGCCTGCAGCCAGTCGCGCAACGCTGCAACAACAGCCTGCTCAGTTTCGTCGAGGTCTTGTTCGACAACCCGTTGTACCGCCGGGTCACTCATATCAGGTGTTGCTGACCAGTAGCCGAGGTATGAATGGCATACTCAATTTGAACTTTGAAGGCTAGCAATTTATTCCAC
>NW_007930912.1:31178-36410 GCF_000280675.1 Beauveria bassiana ARSEF 2860
GGCACGAGGGTGAGCATTAAGTGCAGTATCGAAGATTTCGCCGAGGCGGCCATAAACCTTTGTTCTCTACCGCTTCATCTCCGCTTCTTTATATCACACTGCCCCAGCGCGAACAATTGGCCCTGTCGTGGGCTTGATCATCGGGAGCAAGTTCGCTCACGCACTAGTACGTACCTACATCATTGGAAGTCCCGTTCTTTTACTTTTACCTTGACTGGGCCAGACGATCTGCTACGAAGACACTTGTAAAGCCTATTGTAATCACTGTGACCGCCTACCAAAGTGTCCCGACGGGGAGGAGGTACCCAGTATGGTGGAATATATCGCGTGCAAGCACAATACAAAGCGGCCTGCCGCGCGGCGACCGTTGCGTTGAAGTGATAAATGCATACCCGTAACTAGGCACGGTTACGTTTAACACAGCCCTTTTCTCATTCGCTGCACGCAGAGCTCTCGGTCAGGTGTCAATAGTGGCTAATATTGCAGTATGCACGAAAAAGCGAAGAAATAAAGTACGGCTCCCGTTAATCAGTTTACCCGCAGCACACTGAAGAGTTCATGCTCCCCGATCGCCAGCGCAGCGACATGTGAACATCCCAGGCAACAAGTTATGGCTAGCAACGGAATCCAGCCCTCCTCATTTAGGCCCCTCCATAGCATGCGGCTACTGCTGTCTGCAAAGCTGATGTTAACATAAATACCTGTGAAAGCGCCCCGTACATGTCGAACAATCAGCAAACCAAAGTCATCTACCCGATCCTGTCTGTTCTTTTTAACTACCTAGAAGTATATTTGTATGGCGCTCAGCTTTTTCTTATAAGTGACTCGTTGCTGACTTGTCTAGAAATGTGCTGGTACGACATTGCCCCCGTCAAAATGCTCTGCGGTCACTCGGGACCGGACGGGCCCAATCGACCCAGGTCGTGCGGGCAGAATCCGTGTGTTACTGGTGGGGTTTATCTGACCAATTATCTGGCAAGTACCAGGAAGAGGGACCCCTGCGACGATTGTGTTGCCGCTAATACCTGGACCAACGTGTCTGGCAAATGGAAGAAGGCTTGAGGGGGACTGTGGAGCACTGCTAAGAAGTTTCGATTTAAATACATTGAGATCCCTCCCCCTTCAGTCGGGACGAGTACTGTGCACAATGGCTGGTCTAAATTGGACATTTGACCAGCTTGCTAGCTATTTAGACGATTCTTCGTCTCTGCGATCTGATTACAACCCTATTATTGAACGACTTCTCACTACTTGTTCCAATTCGTCTGTTTTCGGCATTGGCGGCCACTCCGTAGTGCTTCGCATCTCCTCTGGGATAGTGGCGAAGGTGTGTCTAAAGCCAGGAGACGAGCGCCTACGTCACGAGCAGAAAATATTCGAGTCACTTGCCGAAACCAAATGCCCAAACGTTATCCGATGTTACCTCCAAACACCTGACGTCAGTTTTCTTGAACTCTTAGAAAATGGCACTCTTCACGACCGAATGAGCATTAGCAAACCTCGACCGATTCTGCCTTGGATGCTACAATTATCACGCGCGGCCGCGTGCCTAGAAACGCTAGGCTACTCCCATGGGGATATCAACCCACAGAACATTTTGATCGGCGAGGATGACCAGCTTAAGCTTATTGATTTTGACCATTCGACTAAAGTCGGCGATGAGCTTGATGTTGGCTACGAGCCCTACGTTCGACAACACAGGAAGCTAATAGGTGGTGTTTACGGGGTTGCTGGTCCAGTTACAGAACAGTTCGCCTTAGGGTCAGTCTTCTGGTACATGACACGTGGCTCTGAGCTGTACTCTGAACTTGAAGGACCCGATCAAGTCGACCGCTTGCTTGATGGGATTTTCCCCGCAACCGACCCGCAAGACCCAATTGATCGCATTATCAGCAATTGTTGGAACGGATACTATCTCAGCATAGCCGATCTCGTCGACAACATCCAGGGCATATCAGGATTGAATATGCAGACTCAAATGACCGAAAATTTGAGTCTGACGCTGGAGCGAAGGCTGTTATGTGAACAGTACTGTAAAATGGCCAACCTAGCTCCTCCGGGAAGCAATCCAAGCAGCGAGAAGCTTGGTTTTGAGGTCAAATACGGAGATGATTCGTTGGCAACAACACAGAACACCACCAGCCTATCCACAAGAAATTTCTTTAGTTTACTCACGTCAATCATCCCGCTCAAGTGGAGGCAGAAGAGCCCGCTATAACGCTTCCCAATATCTTTTAGTACTATCTCATCGGTCTGCTGAGGAATGTTTTTTGTAATTGTCTCTATGCGATTGGCTTCAAGTGAATGCGATATATTGCTCATACTGAAGAAACAAGCAGCCGAATACAAAATAGTTTAGTAAAGAACAGCGCCTCTGCGCCCGCTTGTTACTTTTCTTCATTCGCAAAGTAACACGGGGGTGGACTTGTGCGCGCGTAGTTAGAAACCGCTGTTGATACAGGCGTTCTCTTTCTGGCCCAGCTGGTCCCCGTCGCCGTCCCTCATTCGTACACCTGACCCAGGAATCTACTAGCGACTCGCTCTTGGAAAAGTAACAAAGGCGACGGGGCTTGATGGAGAGTTCGTGGTTCGCGATCGAGCATGCAAAATAGCGCAAAGCGCTCCCCTGACTCGGCCACTGGCTGCTGGTTTGGCCGGCAGGTGCTATCCGCCGGCCGCTCTTCGCGTGCTCCAGCAAACCAGACGAGAAGCTCAGCATCGGCAGACTAGGTACTGGTAAGGAAGCAGTTGATTTTAGCTACAGGACAGTGCAGTGCTGTTCTAGCAATTCTTTTACATAGATGGTTCGGTATAACAGTAACTGTATCAAAACGCGTTGTGTTGTTAAAAGCTGGCTATGTGCTAGAGCCTAAAGTGGGTCAAGTGACACAGGTGCTGCCCTCGCTCTGCCAAAGCGATGCGTGTGTTTTTGAGGATGTCTGCTGACCTTATGCATGTCTTCGTTGACCGTTTTTGACTGGCTGACAACGAGGCGAGGCTTGTACTTGCCACGTATGCTGCATGCTTGCTTTTTCCACCTGTCCCCCGCCCTTTCAAAATGGAGGAGAAGTGCGAGGCCTCGTTCCCATCGCTCTTTCATACCCATCCACTCGGTTGTCAAGATGAAGAAGAAGAAGTCTAAGAAGATACCAGACTCGACAGATTCGGCAGTGCCCGCTGTTAACAAAACTGCCGACTCTCGCCCGGAAACATCGTGAGTGTACTTCCATGGCCTTTGCGATGATTCTCTAACGTTGTTGCAGAGTTTTCACCGCGCCCATCAAAACCTTTCAAACAAATGATGGCTCTCGATTTAACATTCTATTGCCGCTACTTAAAGAATGTCCAAAATTGGCTGACAAAGTTTCTGATCAATGGGGTATTGAACCTAAACTTGACATTACCCCCCAGGTTGGCCATATATTGGTGAATTATCTGTTCACCAAAAGATATGAGCACATCAGACCGGAAGGCTCGTCGGATGAAGAGCGTTTCCTTGCAGAATTGGCCACGGATATCCGTGTCTATGCTTTTGCTCAACAAATGGATTTCGTATCGCTTCAGAATCTCGCGATTTGCGAGATTCAGCGAATTGGGAGATTGCTTCCATTCGTTACCATCGTCGATCAGGTGAGGATCGCATATCCGCAGATTCCTTCCGACGATCTCTGGTTCATCGGATACTTGAAATCTGGGATCAAGTCATTGGCAGAGAGTGAATCGGCCCTGCCCAAACAGGGCACACTCAGCGTTAGTGACGTACTGTTGCAAGGTTTCATCGAGTCATATACCAGTGGTATAAGTTCCGGCAAAAGGTCACCGAAAGCTACTCCCTGTACTTCGCAAGACGGGTTCACGCTCGTGATGTCGCAAATTACCGAGTCAGAACCGGAAGCAAATGCCGAAGGCTCGCTGATGAATCATCGGCTTGGAGCTGAATCTGAAGCCGAGCCACCAGTCCACAGGGATCGCCACGAGAGCGATGAGGGGCTTCGAGGCAGTCTTTTGGAGGAAAAACGAAGCGAAGTGGAAACCTGTCCGTTGGTGGATGAGCTCAAGATCGAGCCTGAGATTGAAGCTGAGAAACCAATCGCTGATGAGACCGCTCACAATGACAATGACATCTGGGGCAGCTGTAGCAGGAGGGAACCAGCGAAGACGAGCCCGGGCCGGCATCTGACTCAGCCGCTACCCGATTTCGAGCCTAGGAAGCCTGTCGTTGAAAGCATATTTACTTTTGGTGAAACAGGCTGGGGTGGGCAGCCAACGTGCCCACTGCGCTCAGAGCATGTCTTTGGCGATGGATTGACCGGCTGCACCAACTGCCAGAACTTTGTTCATCGAATCTCAAAGAAGTTCGCCACGGCTCAAATTTAGCTTATACCAGTATTACAATACATTTGCGTGTCGTAGCTCATCTCCATCATCGTGCAGATCCACATGCACGCCCTCTCGTCCTCTTTCTTGGTGTCGGTTTCGCAGTCCTCCCTGACGAGCTACAGCTCGCTCTCAGGGACCGCGTTCTCGAGCTCACTCCCCGTCTCGGTGTCATTCGGAGACTCCTTGGTGCCGCGACCTTCTTGATCCAATGGGCGGTCAAGATCGCGGATCTGGCCCGGGTAGTTGGACACGATGACGGTGATGGCTTGTCCTTTCCCAGTCTTGGCGCCTATGAGGCGTCGTCGCATAACCTCTGCGCGTCAATTCGCGGTGATGGGTATCCTAGACATTCCGCAGCGGCGCACCTTTTTTGGGCTTGGTTACATTTTGATCGATAATTGCGCGTGTACTTTCCGCTCGCGATGAACTCAATGTATGTAAGGGTGGTGTAGCCATGCACAAGCGGCGAGGGAGCCGGGAAATCCATTTCTTTTTTTTAATATATGGTCTCCTAGCCGCAGGTGAGTAGTCGCCGGCAAGTGTCGCGATGGAAAGTCCGAGCCTTAGCAAGGTGCAGCGTCTAGGATACTGTACTCCATTGCTGCGTCCCACTACTTGGGAAGCCCGAGTGATTACTCTCCCGGCCGTGGCCTTTGAGGTTCCAGGGCGGCGATGTGTGCTTACAGCGTGGAGATGTATACTTCCAGAGCGGAGCCGTGTACTTCTGCTCCAGATACGGCACACCACTCGCACAAAAACAGAACCTCCGTGTGAGGCGCAAATTTTGTATCCGTGCGAGACACCTTTCTGCTACCCTGTGATTGAATCCTTGTCGAGAACAGGGGATTTGTA
>NW_007930912.1:36510-38376 GCF_000280675.1 Beauveria bassiana ARSEF 2860
TTCTAGGATACATGCTACTAGAGTTGTGTGTGCATAAGCAGTGGTCATGTAGCCTTCTATTCCGGTTCAGCGTCCACTAACTGATGAAGAAAAATTCCAGAGTTAAATCATGTGGCTCGCTAAATTGGATTTTATTTTAACCGGTCTGCCGGACCTTTAAAATGCTGGTGTCAAGCGACTGGTACAGCGCTTTGCTAAAAGGGTCCAGAGAAAGGAAGAGCTGGATAGATTTCACCGACCGTGGCGGTGAAACGCAGCGTTCCCGGGCATGAGGAGGTGCGCAGGTGGATTCTGTAGGGACGTTTAGCATTTGCGCCAGCCAAAGACGTGTGCTAGTTCAAAGGTTTTGTCTGTGAGGATCTCGCGTCCTGGAGGCGCTTTGGAACGGTTCTTAAAGGAGATGAATAAGTAACCAAGTTGGTACTAGATTCTAGATACAAGTAGTAGCGCAACGAAGCAAGAGAAAGAGAAAGCGTGGCTTCCCGATGCGCGAAAGGAACAAAGGTATCACATGGTCACGTGATACCGCGGCAGCTTCAACATGGGATCGTGACAACCAGCGTAGACATCCTCCTGCGTTGATCGCCGTGGCAGGACAGGACAGCTCATGGATGTCCGCCTGTGGATATCCACGGCAGGTGGCTGGCCCGGGAACGCGCGTTTCAACAGCTTACCTTTGCTGATGAGCAGGCGTCAAAGAGGACATCCTCACTCAGAGGCTGTCCCTACAAGTCCCTCCCCACTGTGCGATAGCCCTGGTAGGCCAGCGGCTATCGAGGCTAGCATCCAATGGACATCGCAGCAGGAGGGCCATCATAACTCAATTTATTTTCGTGCGTTAGCCGGTCGCTCTTCACTACCAGGTCGCGCAATTTTGGTGGGAGGACATTTTTGAAGGCCTGAGTTCTTCGAAATACCCGTGCCCCCCCAGCCCCGAAATGCCACTGTCACAGGGACTTCCCTTTCTTAGGTACTATGCTCGATGTATCCGAAGCACTACCACTTCGTCCTCTTGCATCAGCAGCTCATAAATGATCTTTGCCGCCTTGCCGACAAGATGCTACGCCCTACATCCAGCGGCCTCAGAAGATCCAATACTCCCTGTTTCTTCATCAACTTGTGCGTTAACGATTGGCCGCTCTTGAAGACAAGGGAGCATAAGGGGATTTTTGTCTCAGTGGTTCAAGCTTAAACTAGGGACTCCCATGCGCCCCTGCTTTCTTGTTGTGATGCCTGCCTGCGGCGGACGGCGGCAAGCTTCTGTCGGCTCACCTTCGGGTAAATCGCATTTCGCCTTACGTCATCGGAGCTAACCCCCCTATAATGCCCACCTAGGGAAAAGTTGACAGATTTCCTGGTCCTGATTTACAAATCTACCATCTTTGACGTCACAGCACTGGGTTTCTTGATGTCAGTGCCGATGCTCTCAGCCAGGGCTAGGTGTGAAAATGGATATGGTTATTCTTGTCTTGTTATGTCTGAGCCAATAAAAGTCGTAGTGAATACGCCTAATCTCTGCACGACCCGCAAATACCGTTATACAGTTTCTCTCGGAAAAGTACTCTTAGCCCACAGATATCCTCCGCAAACCCCTGCCTTCGTACATTGCTCACTTTCTTGGCCGTAGTAACTCTTGCCTCTCTCCACGACCGTTTATTCGGCACTATCTGCGCCAGTGGTGGGCGAGGCGCTTCCAGAAGCGTGGACCGCTCAAAGTCAATCATCATAATCGTGCCCGTTTCCGAGTTAAACAACATATTCGCAAGTCTCACATCCCGATGGATCACCCCTTCGCTGTGCAGGGCTCGTAAAGATCGCAAAGCGGCGCCTTCTGATATGCTTTTGCCTGTTGTCGAACGTATTCTC